>NW_006281113.1:504620-640591 GCF_000203795.2 Batrachochytrium dendrobatidis JAM81 | reverse complement strand
TACAAGTCAAAATACTCGTCAAATATGATCAAATACAGGTCAGAATAACAGTCAAACAACTAGTCAGAATGCAGGTCTGGACAATCGTCAAACAACTAGTCAGAATGCAGGTTGAAATACTGGTTAAACTAATCAAACACTCGTCAAATACTCGTCAAAATACTCGTCAAATACAAGTCAGAATAACAGTCAAACAACTGGTCAGAATGCAGGTTTAGACAATCGTCAAACAATCGTCAAATACCGGTCAGAATACTAGTCTAAATACTCGTCAAATACACTCGTCAATTAAACTATACAGTGCATTTGATATTCATACATTACACAATCAATCGTTAGTAAATATGCCAGTCATCGATATGTATTGTAATCAAGTGAATGTATCGGCCATTGTAACATGAATATATGATGTGTATACAGTTCAAACTACAGTGTAATATCGTATGTTTTGAGTGTATTCCAGTTGCGTCCAATTCAGTCGACAGTCGTGATTATAACATGTTTCCAATTTAATTGACGATATGGCCTGATGCATGTCCAGTATATAGTATGCATGTATACTCATGTTCAGTGTCAATCGCATGCAACTAGTGTCACTATTGGTCAAGATATTCGACATCAAACACGTCAAAACGACACTTTCGGACATGCATTTGATGGTCATGATACACATTGATATACTGCCCCAATGACGACGTAATCATATACACAATACATGACTATATGTGTACCATACATTGCAGTTGATTTCGACATTGTACGACCATTGTAGACCGAGTTATTAACACGTCAAACATCGACTATAATATCCAACCTACAAAACGTCAGCTATTCAATTACTGTGTTATCAAACATGCATGGATTGTATTGAAATTGTACATGATACAATACCAAGTATATACAAGTATTGTCATGTCACCATATCAACACAGGCTTGAGTATTGGTTGTGAAATAGGCCATTTAGTACGCGATTGTGATGATGCAAATGGTCCACTTTGAACATGTATAACTTGGCCAATAGCAGTTATTTACCAGCCATATTTAAACTGGTTGTGTATATGGTATATCACCATTGATTGAGCATGCATATGCACGGTTTGCAGACATTTATAATTCGTGTTGATGTGTTGTATGTGACCATTTGAAACTCGACTAATTGTGGTGTATTTTGACATGTATATTGACTGATGTTTAGCGTCTGTTCATGTGTCATTGATGTGCCATTGACATGCTGTATTGTCCAACATTATGTGGTGATGTTGGAATCAACAAATTGGTGCAACACTGAATGTATGTGGTGATTGTCGAGTATCGAGTTCATCTAGTTGTTTCTTGGTGTTTTCAATATCTATAAGCATCTTGTTCATAATTCCAAGGTATGTGTGTCAATGGTCTTGTTGCTCATAATGTGTATTTGCTATTAGGTTATCAACTGTTGGTAGTTGTGGTCTGAAATCGCATGGGACATGTCAACAAACTGCGTATGTTCTTGTACAATTTGCGATATTGCATTTGTAAACAATGTGTCAAACCGACGTTGAATGTGGTTCCAAATTGTCGATTGGTGTTTTGATATTGATGGAAATTGAAGTCTAGTTTCCATTCCACATGGCGTTCTAAACGCTTTGCAAAATTCACAGTAGCATGGTTCAACAGAGTGTTGGGTATTGGTGTATATCAAACACTGTGGGATTTGAAACCTTGACCAGTGATTGAGGTGACTGTGGTAAAAGACATGACCTGAATGCCACTACACAATGGTTTGTTGTACACTCCAGTGTGCGTTGGTTGGTCGAGTAAGCTCTGATATGTTATTGTTGTATCAAGTTGTTATACAACAAACTATCAACGTCAGAAATACAGAGTCAAGCTGATTGAACTCTGAAGATGAGTGCCTCGACTATAAGTGTTCAAATCTGAGATATTTGACATATCTAGTCACTTGTTCAACCATAACCATCATATCTTTTAGTTCTGGAACCAAAACAACTATGTCGAGTGGTAAAACAATTGTTCTTGTCACAGACGTTATGCTGTATAGTTCTGGGTCATTTCATCGCTGCTGTTTGAGATTCTGTCATGCCAAGTCTTGGGTTTCAGTTTGTAGTCAAGACATTCTGAACTTGACAAAGTGTTTAGTGTTTCCACTCTTTACACTCTTTACACTGTAGATTTGTCATTATCAGACTCTGGACTCGAACAAGACATTGCAAAGTGGATATGTGACAACCTCGTAAAGTCACCAACACTCGGACAAAGTGATGTTGGTAGTGCTCGAATGGACTTTTACCAGGCACACATTTGTCAGCCAACTATTTCAAGCATCTTGGAATGGAACAACACATACAGAAAGCTCACTCTTGTAAGCGACTGATGAATTGGCATGGAAGAGTTTGTCAAGTATTGAAAACATTCGCACAATAGAATCAAATATTTGGATTGCAATGGACGAGTTGGGTTTAAACTTGGTGATTGTACAATGTATGGCTATACAAACAGAGGTGAAAGAGTACAGTCCAAAAACAACATTTCAGTTCAAAACTATAGTCTAATAGTGTGTGTTTCATATGACGATCAATATGTTGAGAGATTGATCAAGGCAGCAGTGAATGCTGTAATATTAACTTGTTAAACAATGACATGCAACATTCCCAAACGGTTCCAAACGGTCACTTTATTCTAGACAACATTCCATTCCACAAAACAACTCTAATTAGACATGGTTTACCAACTATTCAACAAACAGCGCGATGTTTGGAACTACACTATACAGCATCATACTGTCCATTCTTGAACCCTGCTGACAATTACTTTGGTGTTTGGAATGACTGTGTGTGCTGAGCCATTCCAGACACCAAACAACTTGTAGCTTCAATAAAACAAATAATCCATTCCAACAACAACAACAACAACAATGAATATGTAACGATTGTTTATTCCAAGACAATCATTACAAGATCAATACAAAAAAGTATTTGATTTTACGTGAATACGACTGTAAAATAAACTTGGGTGTTAAACCACAAGATTATCTCATGCAAGCAAACCATACGAGTGTATTTGGCAGTGCTACAAGTTTGTTGACCAACTCATGTATGGCAGTATCAGCACAAACTCGACTGATCCAACAGCCATGTATACACATTGTTGTCAGTTACATCGAGTGTTTGTTCAAATAGGTCGAATCAGATGGGTTGCATATAACCGACTAATCGAGCATTCATCCATTGTCAAACAACCATAATGCACAATACCACCAAGTGTGTGATTACACTCGCACTGATCAGTCATTGCACAGTATGCATCAGTCAATGTCAAACATATGTGTGTCTGCAACTAAATTGCAGTTCATGACACATCCACACGATCCAACATGTCAAATCATGTATTGTGAGTCCGATATTGATCAAAAACCTGATCATGGTAAACACAGCATGTTGTTGCATATCAGAGTCGATATATCAAGTGACAGTTGCACACTTGCTGATGGTGCACAACGTATCAGTCACAATACATGCACGGTATTGCATTGCAGTCATTGGATGACAGTCGGTTGCAATGTGATACCGATCGACATACATCAGCATGGTGTGATGTGACCATAACCATGGTGGAATGTGTTGGAGTTGACATTGTGAGTTGACAATAGATACACCATGCACATGACTGGAACATATATATTCGAGTGTGGTTTGGTTGGTGTCAGATTGATCATGTAATCACATTGGTGCAACGAGTGAGCGAGCTGATGGTGATCTGAACCCATTTCAACAACAAGTATTGACAGTCATGGATTTGCATGCATTCAATATGTGTAGCACACCGAATGATCAGTCATGCCAGCACATAGTAGTTGATTGGTGCAATATGATCAAACTGTTAGTATAATACACATGGTTTGACAATACACGATGTTTATTAAATGAATGACATTGAATGCATGACACATGACAATTAAACCACCATGCAATACACGCTGCATTACAACATATACTGGATGTGACTGTGATGGTTCACTCAAATCCAACATCGTGACGGGTCTATGGTTGTAAAGCTTGCTGCTGAGCATCTTGCTCAAACCGTGAAAATACACTTGAAAAGTAACTGTAGAAAAAGTCAAAACAACTCTTGTACGAGTGATACGATTCCAGGTTTATATTATCGTCAGAATCTGTCACCTCAAACTTATGGTGATGCTCAAAGTAATGTTTAAGCTCCAATTCTTGCTCAGAATCTTTTTTAAGCCTAATCCGATACCCATCAAGAATTTTTTGGAGAATCTCTTGGAGTTCATCAAGAAACTCACGCTGGGTTCTAATATTAGCTTCAAGGTCGAGGTCTACTGATCCTTGACCCGAGGCTCTATTTAGAAAGTCAAAATCTTGCTCCAGATTATACAGCAAGTTTTTTGAGCCTTGATCCGAGCATCTACATTGTGAATATCTTTCTCTATTTTGTCGATTTTAACTGAAAGTGTTGCGTGTTCTTCGATCATAAATACTCCCTCCAAGCCAATTGAATAGCAATACTTGCCAAACTCATTATATGATTTTAATTTTTTCGGATAATCAAACCTACTAAAAGTGTTCAAGGTGCTAGCTTTAGCACTTGCAGTTTCAGTTGCACTGGGAGAAACTGTCGCAGTGCTGACTTCAGCACTCATGGTCGAACTGGGATCAACTGGATTGGCAACTGTGACCGAGAAGACAGCCAACATCGATGACAGTACGGCAACTGCGAGTTTCATTTTGGTGGTTGGTTGCGCAAGTTGTAATGTCATTCAACGAGCCAGTTTTTGAACTATATTTATATCCATTATTGAATAAATGATATTAAAAGCATGCTTTTTGAATGACCATCCTAAGAGATTTGTGTCACTATCAGGGTTGGTGTTGATTTGTTGTCAATGTTGAAATGACTTTGAAAGACTCTTTCTTTATATAATTGCTTATTGAAATTGGAAGCGTAGCATCAGGGTGTGATTTGTGTAGAAATACTGTGTAATGGCACCATAATGCGACAAGGATACCAATGACCTGTATATGATAATTCAGTCATCTATACGACCATTTGTCACCAATACAATAGTATGTATGATCATATTGCATCAATCAACCAATATACGATCACTGGATACACCACACGTTGGTGTTTACCACTGTATATGTGTGTGATGTATATTGGTTATAGTCCATGATATCAACGAGTTTATGCATACTGCTTACACCACACACATCAAACCGACTCAGTGATATACAAGTGTTGCGGTTTGACCAAATCACAATCACCGATATTGTCGACTATCTAACTCGTTGACATTCAAACCGTGTCATCACTAGTCACAATATAATGGTTGACTGACTTGTTTGATTGACCTGACATATTGACACTTTGCAAACCTCGACTTGATTCATCAACTTGGATATTCATATAATATTGGGTTTGTATCATCACGTTGGACTCGTTATCAAACACCTTGATGTGTTCATGCAACACAAACTCGATATACACACATTAGTTACTGTTTGACATGAATGGGTTGATCATCAATACCAGACAATGCAACTGTATTAGTTGTATGATACAATCAATCATGGTTGGCTCATCACCATCAAATATCAAGTGTTGATCACGTATACATTGATTTGTAATTGCATGGTTCGTTGGCAATACACACTATGATATGATTGACAAGTTGTTGATTTGCAGTAATCAGATGTGTATCACCTGTAACATTGGATGCAATTGGCGAGTTGTAACCACAAGTCAACAATCATCGATATGCTAGTGATTGTATTGACTACATGATTGGTATTGATTAGTTGTCATGATCGATTGGTGGACAATACAATACACATTGATTATGACGTGTTGCAACTAGTTGATATATGCAGACTCGACTGATAATCGAGTATATGTTGATGTGTAACTCTGCCACTGTTGGTTTGGATTGGTCATTACTACTGCTTGTATATGCAGTGTATTCATGTGTGATGTATTGGATATCGGTGTTGTGTATGTTGAACCTGTTGGAAGATATATTGTCATGTTGCATCAAATCGCACTACATTTAGAATGCAATCATTGATTGGTTGGTTTAATGATCGACTCGATTCACATTCGACTGTAATGGCCACAAATATGCATTGCTGATTGACACGCATATATCGACATGTATCAGACTCGGACATGGTGTATATCTGTTGCATATACCAATCACTGATGTAATTGATGATGATCGATTAGTCAATCAATTCAATATCAACACCAATGTCAGTCCATTACCACATGGATACTTGCAATTGTGACTTGTATTCAGTCAGTAATATTGGTTCATGTAGTATATTGTATAGTCAACCATACACATGCATGTCATTGTCAATTGATGGTCGTTTGTAAACAACTTGTGGACAACTTGCAAATATTACAATCATGGTGATTGCTTGAATGTCAATGCCAAGCCATGCGTTTGATGGTCATTTACTGTTCAGTTTACTGTTCAACAATGCAAATGGTCGTTGTCTACCAATCAGTCGAGTCGTAGACATGAACTGCACATTGTGCGTATCGCTTTGTTCATGACCAAACTGTAACAATGTGCACTTTGCATTGAGTTTGAACTGCAATCTGCGACTTGTACGCATTATGATGCATTGTTTCAATATTCATGTTGCATTCATCAACATCAACGTGCAGTGTCAATCTGATGTTTGGTGTTGATGTTGTGTTGATATTCCAACAACACTGAATATCGCAAATCAGGTCAGTATTGACTCATGTGATAATAATCCATGAACAGTCAGTTGTACCAAACTGTTGTACAAACATATTGACATTCGATCAATCAAAAGTAGTATAGATAGAACACCCGATGATACCAGCTTTTTAACCGACACTTACTGCTAAATCATGTACAAGGTTGTCAAAACATAAATTATTTGCAGAAAGGAATTCAAGTCAAAAGTATTAGGGTAGAATAGTCAATAGCTTTGCTTGTAATTCATAATAAATACGAGCTATTTGTGCCAGACTCATACTTGATGCCTCAAATTGGATACAATGGGTAGTTTTTTAACCAGTACTAAGCGTTAATGTACACATCAGACTGGGTTTAGCTGGATCTTGTTGTAAGAATGATAGAGTATAAAATCAAACCACTGACAAGTCCGTGTTTATCGAGTACGAGTCTTTATATTTCCAATCAACTCTTCCAAATGTGATATTGTGTCTTGCAATGCCAAAATGGATTCAAATTTGCTTGATTACACTATGCATTTGGACATCATTGCTGATCTGTTGAATTTCACGCTTTTTTTGATCATCTTTTTGATACTCTAGCATATTCCATTCATAATTGTGTCTAGCCTCCAACTCTTGATCCTGGCTCATCCCCGGTTGTTTTTGTCAATACCATTGATTGGGAATAAAACCACAATCAACCCGCTGTTTATCACGTATGGCTATTTGATTCAATTCAGTTGCAAACAATTCTTTGTAAGAGTATACTTTCTGGTACTCCTTGTATAATACCAACATCTCTTGAAACAGCTGCTTTTGTGCTTGTAACAATCTCTGCAGTGTTTTGTCAGCTGGGAATTTGATTCAAGTTTGAAACCCAAGACTATCGATCGGAAAAATCCAATGTCAGCAAAACTGCTGTACAGTTTGGCAGTCAATTGGTTGACCAAAATTATAAGTAACAAAACAACTTTTATTTGCAAAAGAAAAAGGAAAACGCAGTTTGTTCTTGAATCAAAATATTAGTTTCAAAACTGTATGATGAAAAACAGTCTTGGGATATGCAATTATTTACAAGAAACTATAGGTTTCAAAACCAAAGCGATTAAATTACACGATTGGGAAGTTCCTGACAATGAAAGTGGTCATTTCCACAAAGTGAGGTTTGTTGTCCAATGGAACCCATACGATATTATTCACCTTTAAGAAATCAAACGCCGTGTGTTGTGTAGAACGAGGTCGAGAAACAGAGTTAGGATTAGCGTTATGCAGCCAATAAATATCATTGATTATAGTCTACATACCTTATTGATGAGATGGTTCAAACGTCAAAACAAATCGAGTCAACTTCTCAACACTCGCAATAGTATCGTTTTGTGACAATACTCGACCATCTGTTCCGTGGTAGCTTTGGTGTGTAAACAGGCAAAACGATCAGGAGGTACAACAAAATACAGTTCTGGTTTTGACGGATTACCAAGTATTTCCAAAACATTACGAAGTTCAGTCTGTTTACAAGGATGATCTTTGGCACCGGTCATTTGGAAAAGTAGATTTGGCTTGATGAACGAATCAACAGATTCAAAAATATTGCTAATGGGACGGAAATAGCAATTCGTTGTGTCTTGAACTTGAGAATTGTTGGACAATAACAAAGTACTAAGATCCATCGGCAGTTGAAGTGTAGACTCCAGCTTGGTACGTAAATCACGAATCTTGAATGAACCACCTTTAGCGATGACTGTATGAGCGTGCTTTTCAAATAATGCCCTATTAAGTTGACCAGTTTCACCAATTTCTCGAGTAACAGAAACGAATCTGATAAGATGATCTCGGTCTCTGGCATACACACGGTTGTAAATTTCATCAACCACATAGTCAGAAGCAAACTGATAAGGACCACCGTGGAAGCCATCCTTGACTGATATATGAATCAAACAACTTGAAGCGTCTAAGTTTTCACCATATTTACCAAAAGACTTGACAACTGAATCGATATTGGAAATATTTAAAGCTTTGTCGAGAAAATCCTGTTGTTCTTTTACCAATGCATGTTTAAGAACATAACGAGCAATTCCTCCCCACTTCAAATACAGACTTTCAACCAATTCTTGTGGAACTGTAGGAAACAGCATTGAGCGACAAGAATGCAATTCTTCTTTTGACCACACTGGCATATACCGAATGTCGCAGGATCCCTTGGAAAACCGATGCCAAATTTCCCAACGAGGTAAAGTAACAAGAATGGTCTTGGCATCAACATCAACAGGTGCCGAGCCATCAACAATGTAGAATGTTGACGAGGAATCCAAGATTTTCCAAAAAGCATGCTTTCCTCCTTCGAATACACCATTGGGAGTAAGCAGATATCTTTTTTGATCAACTCCACTCTCATACACGACTGTAGCACCAGAGCGAGCAAGATGCAACAACAAAAAGTAACCAAAATATGTCTTGCCAATTCCAGGATTTCCAAGGATGATCAAATGACGTATATCAGCAGATTGCACAATAGATAGTGATTTTTCAAAAAGTTTAGGATAACAAGGACGGATGTAAATGGATGATCCAATTGAATGGTTTCCAAGGATGAATACGTCTGCTGGAAGTTGGACAACAGTGTTTACTTCAAGAGGGTTAGGGTAGTTTGTGAAAGCAGTCCAAAAATCCAGTAGTGCGGTTGAGGCTGCTGCAGATGTTGGACCTAGGTCAGCTTGAGTAGGTTCCCTGGTAGGTGGTGGTAAACAACCAATAACAACACAATAACCATCTTGAGTAAAGTATTATTGAGGAAGAGAGTCGAGTAAAGCCCAGGTGTTGATTAGTTGGCTCTTGTTACTGTTGGTGTATAGTTGGAGTTGAGGAGCATCAATGTCAGCCATAGCAGGACCATACTCAGACTTGATAGCATCCTGAACGTCACTCGGGTCTTCAAAGTCAGTCACATCGATTTCAGTAGTAAGTGTGTCGTATTCAACATTGAGGAATCGTTTTGGCATTTTATGAAAAGAAAAAAGAGTAAAAAAGCAATTTATTTGTCAAATTGTAAAACAAAAATCGACTTTTTAATCGAGTCAAAATAACAAAATTTCGGGATATTTCAAGACAATTCACACGATTGAAATATTTGGAAATTAGTCAAATTTACACCAGAATTAATGTCTCATTAATGTGAGACATTACTAGTGTGAGAGTGTTGACTTGCATTGTGTGAGATATTACTAGTGTGTGAATGTGAGACATTTCTGAATAGTTTAACAATCAAAAACCATCAACAATGACGTTTGAACTGGGATTCACATGACTTTCTTGGTTTCTTCCATTTTATAAACACACTCACTCACTTGTTAATAAACAACACAATCGAATATTGATTCATTCTTTTGTGTCTTCAATCAACTGCAGCACACTTGCCAATAATGACAACCATCAACATACCATCATATGTTCACGATCCTCAAATTCAAAAGTCAATTTGAAAACCCCATTTTTAAGCATCTACAAGTCTGCAATATCATATTTGTGGCTGGTACATAATAAGTTGCCAATAAAAGTCGACAAAGTGAGCAACTGCAATGTGCCTTGCTGTATGATAGTAACATATCAAAAATTATGAATGCTTTCAAAATCAAAAGTCTACAAACGATGCCACTGCTGGCTTGTAGCCTCTGTTTACAAACCTACAATCAACATATTCACTGGATTCGTATAATGGTAAATGCTGAACCACAAACCGCTGATGATATTATTATGGACGATGCTCATATTATTGGAAATCAAACGATTGGTGCAGTTTCAGATGCTGTTTCATCACACAGAAAGTCTTGCTACAGAGTCTGAATCCAATAGCAGTGAATCTGCAGTTTGACCAACACAGTCAATAATTATCGTTTGAAACTCGAATCAAGTGATGATGTTGCTGTTTCAGATACACTCAATGTCATCAATGCAGTAACATTGGAACCAACCCAAATCATTGATCATGAACCAATTTACCGTGTCTTGATAAAAACATTGATAAACCATCATTCATACATGAGTTTGTCAAAAGTATGAACTGATTGCTGAACAGATGTTTAAAGTGGAACTCAAAACAGTTCAATTCAATGTGCAGCTTTTCAACGACTTTCCCGCTACAAAAAATACAGTCTTGGAACTCAAAGTGTACATCAACAATACTTGTGTGTATTGACCATCAATGATGTTGTTGGTGTAGCATACACAATGTGCATTGCATAAACGCTTGTTTGTTTGCTGGAGCTATTTCAAGCAAGCAAAAATACTAAAAGGTTCAGTTTGATGAATGTCTGGTGTATATTTACAATGAATTCAAACTCGAGAGATTGTCGTACTTTGCATACAAGACATACTACAATCTATTACAACAATATCATGTATTTCAATATGCACCCATTCGATTTACAACAGTGGCATAAACATCATCACATTTGGACAATGGTTCAGTCGTACAAAGTCCAATAACAGCCATGAATTGTATCAGACATGAACATACTGGTGCAAAATTCACATCAAATAACACACCGCAACAAACATGTTTCTGGTAGATGGTGGAATTGATGTCATTGATTTTCAAGTACACGATATTGGTGTTGAATGATTCAATAAACTATACTCGTCGACTTTGTGTACTTTTTTTCAGCTGCATCGTTTCTGATTCCGAGTTTGAAGCATAATAGTTGCGACAGCGCTGTTGTCCAATTTGCTTGTTTTGTGAATAGTAATCATGATACCACTTGTTTGACGCTTTCTGTTGTTGAACTGGATATGTATGTCAAATTTGGATGTCAAATATGAATGCATTGCAAGTAATTGGTGTAGTTTTTGATCGAGTCAATGAATGGCATTTATAGTTGCTCTAGAAAACAAGTTGTTTGAAATGTCCTGTCATATGTCATATGTTTTGTTGTTTTCAGGTTCACTAATTGTTGATAATGCATGCAATTGATTTCTGTTTTGACACTGCTTATTTGTCATTGTTGGATCAGGGTTTCTAGATTCAGTAACAAACGTTTCAGCAATTTGGATGTGTTCAAATTCATAATACTTGCAAGTCTGAATTATTTGATCATCATCTGAAATTGGATACGAGTAATCATTTCCACTAACCACAGTATACATAGCATTACTGTATATTGACTTGTATTTTACTCAAAGGTTTGTCCATTCAGTATTCCAACACAATTTCCAACATTGATTGAATGGTTTGCAGTGTTTGTTTCAATTGAACCACTTGATGGATCACTTTCATATCTTGATTCAGCAATATCACCAACTGCACAATGCTGGATGTGATTGTAGTCAAACACAATATATTGCAAGACATTAACGTATTGGTTAGTTTTAGTATATTCTTGATACAATGCAATGATGATTTGTAATGGCGTGTTGAATCCTTCAATCAAACATTGTATGTTGTGATTTCCAACATTGACAGTGACATGGCAAACACTTTTTGCTTGTGACAGACTTTGAACAAGTGTATTGCTCCGTTTGTTGTACAATACACGACATGATCAGTTGGTGATATCATGCAACCATACAACTGACAAGTGATTGCAAGTATGACTGATAGTTACAATCAACACTGGTTGTTGTCATGTCATTGATGTATATGTAACAAACCATGTCAATGTATCAATCAACAACCCAGTAATTGTTGATGTAATACTCAACACAGTATGCAATCAATGATATGGTTGTTGACCATTCACGATACTCGACAAATACCAACACATCAGAAAGTTTAAATTTATTCGAAATCAAATTGATCGACACATCATCAATCTGGGTCTGGCTCATCAAATTCTAAACCATGCTTTTTCATGTAGTTTTTCAATTTTTGTCTGGTACTGTATACTTTTCTCCTTAGCTTTTCATACTCTTGTTTCAATTGCTTTTGAACGTTTGGATCGTATTTTGATCCAGATATTTCTTTGCCCATTGCTAACGTCATTTGTTGTTCGAATTCAAGGTCTACATACCTACGATATTGTTGCCATTTTTTGTCTCGTAATTCTTTAGACGCTATAAGCCCTTGCTTTAGACCATCAAAGGTTCTCTGAAATTTTCGGCTTAACCCAGTCACTTGATTTGAACTAGTATTAGCAGACTCGACTTGTTCCATTGGTTGTTGTTGGTCTTGACTGGGAATATTTGGATTAATTATATCAAATAGTGGTTTCCAGTATTCGTCAGAAGTACTTGGATTGGGTTGATCAATTCGTCGTTTCCGACTTCGTTTTGGAGCACCACTTGAACTGGAATCACCAATCGGCCGTTTCCGACCTTGACTGGAAGTGCTTGGACTGGACTGATCAATCGGCTGTTGCTGATCTTTGTCGGAAATATTTAAATCAGTTGCATCCATTAGGTGTTGCTGGGTTTGTTTGGGAATACTTGAACTGGGTTGATCAGCTGGTTGTTGTTGGTCTTTGTCAAAAGTGTTTGTACCGACTTGATCAATTGGGTCAGGAACTTGACTGGAAGTGCTCGAACTGGGTTGATCAATTGGTTGTTTCCAGTCTTCATTGGAAGTGCTTGGATCAATCGGATCTAATATGTTTCGCCAGTCTTCGTCAAAAATGCTTGAATCAAGTTCATCCATTATGTCTTGCCAGTCTTGGTCGGGAATCTCTAGAATAAGCTCATTATTCGGGCCAGATACTTGACTGGAAGTGCTTGAACTGGGTTGATCAATCGGTTGTTGCCAGTCTTGGTCGGATGTGTTTGGATCAATCGGATCTAATATGTTTCGCCAGTCTTCGTCGAAAATGCTTGAATTAATTGCATCCATTACTTCTTGCCAGTCGTCGGAAGTGCCTGGATTAGGTTCATTGGTTGGATCAGACACTTGACTGAAAGTGCCTGATGCTTGGGGTGAACCATATTTATCAGCTGGAGGAAGTATTGCATTAACGGTTGCTGCCGCGCTCAGTACAAATAAAATATCAACCAATTTCATCAGACTGGTCAGTGAGTTTAAACTATTAATACAAAAACAGAGTGTTGAAACTGATGTTGATTATAAGACTGAACATACTCGATTGTATTTGTATGTTTTGTATAGCAAACCAACCCTAACCCTTTTAGATTAACCAACAACACAGGGCTACTTGATTGCTTGTAATGAGCAACTATCGAACTAGACAGTATGCTGCTCCCTAGCCATAATATCATATTGATCAATTTGATGATCATGTCGATTGGATGATGCTTTTACGACCCTTTGATCAGATATTTTGAAAAGCACCCTTCATGAGTGTTGTTTAACCGCAAACGCTTTGATTTACAACTGTATTCATGTCAAATGGATTCCTTCGGTATTCATTATGCAGTGACTGTGTTCTGCATTGCAATATACAATGGTTACTACACATTGACTGTATTGCGTGTTTGATATACAACAACCATCATATAACACACAATCAGACTATAGTGTTGAATCTACACTTTGTACACTTTTAGTAATCATACATTGTACGATCACCAAGTTTGAATCCATATTCATGTATTGTGTTTGACTGTCAATGTTGTCAATACAACTCTGCACACACATTTGTTGTGTTCATCACCATCCAACCCAATCTCACCATTTCAATCAATCTTGGTCAATGTTGATGATTTACACGCTAATTCATTATCCAATCTTGTCTGACATTATTATTGGCTTTAATCACATTTAGTTTGTACAACTGCCATGATTTGTACTACCATTATCATCGTGTATCTGAACACCAAATATTCCAATACATCAATAATACCACAGTGTAAACAGTAATACAGTTGATCAGTCTTGTGGCAAGACTTTTCATTCAAGTTTGTATTTGGAAATACTCGATGGTTTAATCACAACACACTGTAATGCAATTGTCATTGATATCATTTCATTCCACTCCAGTCCATCTGATTTATGATGATGTTTAGTAATCCATTACCATGTGTTGTAGTAAACTAACTTGTTTATTAAACCAAATCTACAACGATCACATTCAGAATATTAATTTACAGTATTTCTAAATGCATGTTTGATAACAATCCAATTTTGTTACAAAAAACTGATCAAAACAATACTAAAATGGAACAACTCGTTTGTGTGTTTTACAACAATCCAAACATAAACAATTCTTGGCAATTGTTGAACATTCGCATGAATGAAATTGTCAAATCAAAATTCAACTTTACTAATTTTATCAAACATGAAGTTGGATGATGTTATGAAAGAGTTGATCCAACACATGGAAGATCTGAAACTGTTAACAACGGATGCTCAACTATACAAGGCTGATGAAATATGGGACAGACTGCTTGACTTGCTACTGGAGTTGGACAAACAGAATTACAGTAAGTTTAATAGCAATTGTATTATTGATGAATTCAAACCATTGCTGACTTTGTGTTGGTTTGAAATGACAGACTATATGGATGTAGTGCCTCGCTTACAGAATATTGGACTGCAAGATATCACAGCCAAATATTTGGAGTATAATCGACCCAGTTTACAGGTATTCATATATTGTAACAATAATGGATTGTTCATGACTAAACTAATCAACATGTGTTGTGTAGATCAAAGTAATGGAGTTTACTACAGTATTTGCGAATATGGTATACAGTGATGATCGGTTCAAAGTATCACATCGACTAAGCAACCAACTCTCACAATGCATGCAATCACCAAACCGTCAAGTCAAAATAGCGGCAAGTCATGATTGATATTGATCAAATGATTGTCATTCAACTCACCCAGTGTCAATATGCATATAGGCGATAAACACATATACAGAGTTTTACAAGTATAGATACTGGAGTGAGGAGTGTAAATTTGACATCAAGCCAATGGTTGAGATTATTGTTCACGAGTCTGATCAAGAAGTGCTCAGATTGGCAATTGACCTGTTTTCGGAAGTTTGTCATGATATTGACGATGAAAATGTATGTTTACAATGATACAATATTGGATCAGTTTGTACAGTGTCTTGTCATGTTGATCTGATTGTATATTTGACATTGAACAATATCATTAGTTTGGCATTGTGGTATCAAGACTTGTTTCACGACTGGAATCATCCAGTGGTTCAGTTGCTGTTGGGTTTATCGAAAACTTTCAAACCATGCATTGGAATATTTATCGTCATGACCCAGTAAAAGCAGTGAAATGTGGCATCATTCCAGCACTGGTCAATACGCTCAGGTATGTGGTGTTATGCATGAATGTGTGTCCAGTCATCACAATTGGTAAATTTGACATGACATGAATACAGGAGTGTCGATCAAGCAGTAATTGATCAAAGTATTGATGCTATTCAGAGTTTATGCGATATTAGAAATTGTGAAGTGATTTCAGCCGAGTTGATAAGATCGTGATTGATTCAAGCACTGAACGACTTGTGTGTCAAATACAGCAACGACTCTGAACTAAGAGCACGCATGATCGAAGTAGCTGGAACAGCTGCATCCCAAATGCGCGACTTTCCTGTATCGCTTGTACGATCGTTGGTTTTTGAGCAATTGACGATATCGATGTGCAATCTTCGTATGTGTGACTCTTTGCGTCTGTTTGATAATGTCAGCGACATGATTGAGAAATCTACAAACAAGGCCGAGATGATCAAGGTGTTTCAAGATTATGGAATTATGCAGCAACTCAACACTATTATTTCACGCAGAGATATGGATTTGTGTGATTATAATGGTATTGTAAAACTAATCAAAACACTTGTTGATTTTGCCGACAATCATCCAGACAGTTCAATACGTACCGAGTTGGATCAAGGCGGGATGTTTGAAAATCTAACGGCTATTGTAAAATCGGATGATACCGACTACATGAACAAAAGGGTTGCTGGCCAGATCATTGAAACGTGTTTCCAGTATCGGGTTCATGTTGCTAGTTCGAGCATTCAGCCATACAAGGACAATGCCGAAATTGATATGAAATCTGGAATGGCCGGATATACACATGGAGAGGTGCGCACACTTGTCGAGATGCAGTATATCCAGTATCTGCAATGTATACTCTGCAAACCCATGTGGTGGATCGATATCACAAACCAGCATATTGTGGAGCAATGGAGGGCCGACTCACTCGATCAGAATATATCACCATCAACATTTAATCTTGCATTGGAACAACTTGGGGTTTTTGTCAAACAGCTTGTTTGTAGTGGCAGTGATGGATTGGGCACAATTGTACCAGGACCTGTTGAACTGACGTATATACTGGACAATGGCATACCTGACAATGTATACACGCGATTGATGACAAATGTATCGGATCTTGAACATGGATCAAATCACAACACTGGTCAAATGGTGCACAATCTGATTGATGCATCAATGTACAGTGTTGTATATGGACAAACGATGATTGCACCACTGAGGATACGACTCAAATACACCACAATGGTACCATGCGATATATTGTTATCGACTCGACTTGTTTCAGATACGCCCATCATTGAAGGTGATTCCGAGTTTATATCACGCAAGTTCCAATGTCTTCCGAGTGAATTCCGTGTCGAACAGGATGGCAGTGTGACCATCAACTCATACATCAACAATCTGAATCCGATATGGCATCGAGACATGTACAAATGCATTGCCAAAATATTTAAATGTTTTGTCCCAATGTTTGAAAGTCTGTTCAGAACGATGGATCCAATGTTCAGGTATATTGATATTCACAATGACACAAATCGATATAAACCACCAAACCAGTCAGACTATGGTGGTATGGAACCAGACACTCGAGTCATTCGTCCCGTGTATGTACCAACACTTCTGGAACATTTTGAATCCAATTATGAATCAGCAAAGCCAGTATCACTGCGTGGTCGTAATCTACAAGTCATTGTCAAACTCACCAACATTCAACTGACACCATCCAAACCTAAATACGACGAGGGAAACTGGCACAATGAAGGTCCAATTAACGAATCGATTGTTGCAACTGGACTGTATTACTACGACGTGGAAAATATCACCACATCCAAACTCGATTTCCGCGTGGCTGTTGATCGTTTTTATCAAGTAGCATCTGATATGTATTGGAGAGATGTGTACGGCATTGATCAAGAATCGCCACGCAATCAGTATATAGGATCGCTTGAATTACCAAATGGTCGATGTGTAGTTTATCCCAATCGATACCAACACAAAGAACAATCATTTGAACTTGCAGATCCAACTCAACCAGGACACTGCAAGATTCTGACATTTTTTGTAGTGAATCCGTCTCGTCGGATTGTTTCGACTGCGCATGTGGCTCCGCAACAACCACAATGGTACAACTCGAGTCTTGACAAGGCACACATACCGCCTGAACTGTGGAATGATATCACGCAGTATATTCAAGGTGTTCAATCACCAGCTAAAGCCAAACGCTATCGAGATGAATTGGCAAGCGACCGAACTCAAATCACAAGAGCATACAACAAATACATATATGAACAGAAGTATAATCTTGATCGTTTGTGGTGAATTATGAGGTTGTGATTTATACAATAATGAGTTGCAATGCCAGTTGGATCTATGCAATTAAATGGATCGAATAAATTGAATGAATTGAATCAATCATGTCAATCATGACAGTGATTGTTGATTATATTGACTGATTGTGTACAATTGATTGATACAAGTGATATGGATGCATCATTCGGTGTTGTTGAATCAGATCATTGCTTGATTCTGTCAATGTGATCAAATGGATTACTACAAAACTGTACATGCTCAAGTTGAATCAAGTATTGAATCGAGTATTGGATTGATATTTACACACAACCACAATTACAACAACAATTGCAATCAGCACAGTCTGAATATTAGACATTTGAACATCACATATCGAGTTGTGGATAAATGCGAGTTGGTATATTGGACTGTTTTTGTAGTTTATTAATGATTTGATTCACGACTGTTTGAATTCAAGGCTCAATATGGATTACAACTGGATTGTCGTTGTTTCCATTTGGAATGACAAATCTGTCAATGTGTTGATTGATTCCTAGTTCATTGTCCAATCCATCGATCAGTAATTGTCCAAATAAGTTGTATCCGAGTCGAGTTGTCAATCAGGATACCGTAACCTGACATCCAAACGATTATTCAAACGATTGTCCAAACCATCAATGATTGCCAGAATAAGCTTTACGACTCGACTGCAATAACCACCACAATCATGATCAGGTTAGTATGTTGATCCGTTTACAAAGTTCCAATACTGCAACAGATTCAACATACTCTTGAAAGTGCTGCACACCACATGGATCCAGCAAACCCACTGATGAATTGAACCAATCAATTGACCAATGACATGACTCGATATTGGACATCGAGTTGCACACAGTTGGTAAAAAGTCACCGACATGTCCAGATAGTCAAACCTTGACTACAGGTTGATATCATCACCCAACACACCAAATACAACACATAATCTGGACGACTACTGGATCATATTGTGGATATCAATCGACGGAGTTACTGGTTTCAAACAATCATGTACAACCATGTACAGTCATTACAGGACAATATGATACATTTCTGAATAGCATGTTGTAATCAACACGAGTGGAATTGTGTAATAGACTTGTAATGGTTTGCAATGGTTTGATATGAACATGATGACTCGGACTCTATTCAGTCGGATCAACTCGACTACAATTGGTCGTGTATATTATGATTGACACAATCAATTGTAGTTGAACTCGAATACAGATTGACTGTTGAATCACAATGCGTGGTATCAGCAACATGATGTGCTATATAGTGGAATGTATACGCTAACCTGACATGTGTCATGTAGTGTGTATTTGATCAATATGAGTATTAGCAATCAACAAGTCATACGATGTTTGTGTTCGAGTGATGCAATACAATACAATGTGTGCATCAATCCAGAATACGAATCAACCATGACATATGATCATAATGTGTGGTTGATACAACTATATAGTGACAATCGATATTGATATAGTAACACACAACATGCAATGCCAACACAACAGTTGCAAGTCATTGATCATCAATGTGACATTGTGGTTGCAACATGAATTGCATTGTATTGATTCAGTTGATTGATTGAATTACTGGACAATGTGTAGTGATTGATCGTGTCGAGTTGAATGGAAAGCATCATTAAACCACATGTTGAATCATGTCAACCACAACACATATTGATAATCATCCAACAACTAAATATCAGCTCAGTTGCATGTAGCCCTACTTGACCTACACTTGACTATATTGTGGCACACTAACCCTTTTATGGTGGATAATTATACAATCGATCAATCGTATGGTGTTCAAATGCATAGCCGAACAGCGGCTCAATCAAGATTATGGGTGATCATATAAAGGGATGTCCCTTAAACTTTGACGTCGATAGCAAGTCAACACCAACCCTGACAGCAACACTAGTTCCTTAGGACGATCATCCAGGGAACATGCTTTTAACACTATTCCCTGAACAACGAATATAAATACGATATAAACCCGACTTGTCAGATAACAATCATCCACAACTTGATCAAATCAATACAATGAAACTCGCAATCACCGTCTTATCATCAATTCTGGCCATCTGCTCAGTTACTGTCGCCAAACCAGTTAATCCCAGCGCGACTACAAGTGTTGAATCTAGCACTTCAACAGCTGTTCCCAGTGCACAAACTACAGGCTGGATTAATTTTGATCAACTTTCAGAAGAGGGCATGAATTTGATCAAAGAATACGCACGAGTGAATAAACAGCATAATGAGGCAAAGGCAATGTGCGACTCGACAGAATCCATAATAGTTTCTCAAGAAAAATTGGTAAAAGGCCTAGCTGGTGAGCTTGGAGATTTGATGGATAAAACCCATAAAAGAAAAGATGGTTCAAAGTACAAGGAAGAAGTCAAAAAAGCCAATGCTCGATTTGCAGAACAACATTACCTTCTTCTCCAGTTTGAAAAAAAGTGTATGGATTCCTACTGGGACAATTCTGGAATTCGCTCGCAGCTCACTAAAATCAAAAATGAGCTCGTGAAGTTCCTGTTCGGGGAACATACTAGTGCAGAATTAGTCGAGGATTACATGCAACTTCTGGAATCGGATTTCATGTTTATGAAACTCGTCAAAGAATTTGAAGCTCTCGTATTAGACCGACAACTAGAACCCGAGCAACCCTCTACTAGTGGAATCCAGAGTCCACAACATCATGAAAGTTCGCTCTCATCATCGAGTCAAACACCTACAGTTCAATCTACTAAAGCATCCTCCGGTAAACGTAAGGCTTCCAAACATCCTTCTGGTGGACAAAAATCTCGCAAATACTCTCGTGAGCAGAAAACCCCCAAATCATCCTATCCAAAAGGAAGTCCTAAACGTAAGGGTGGATTTCAATTACTTTCAAATCCGTCCGACTCTGAAGATTCGGATTGATTCAATTGATTTGATAGATTTGAACTCATTCCAACTGATTCAATTGTATTTTTGTTTGAATAAAATACAGTTATCACTTGACATTGTATCTGATCATTCCAGTTTTGGTTGACATGCATGTATGTATTCTGACAGATATGATACTGACATGCATGTATGTATTGTGATAATCATGATATTTGCAGCAGTATACCGTAATCAAACAGTTGATATCGCACATCCAATATCGACATGATCATCCAGATATACAGTGATGGGTTCCAACAATGCATACCATGATTGATACACTTGGATAATGTGTATTCAATCAATACCATGTATTACCAATACAATAGTATGCGTGAGCATCGTGTATCAAACAACTATGATACCCACTGGACTGATCCAACACATGCATGGCTTGAACATATCACACAATCAAACATGGACACACGACATTAAAAGTACATATAATATCAGTTTGTCACTAATGAATTGTATCCAGTCGAGTTTATTGAGAGTCATTGTGTGACTCTTGACAGTGTCGTGGGTGTTTTCAGGTACAACTGCTTGATCAGTTGTAGTTGTTGATGATTAACACCAAGAGTCCCGATGTACATCATATCAACTATAAATAATCAGGATAATCATTCATGCAACATATAACCGATTTTATTGATATATCTGTTTAGTTTTCAAATTTTCTTGTAACCAAACTTTAGCCGCTTGGTACCACGACGAATACTATCACGGAGAGTACTACCAAATCGCGACAATGATCTCCTAAGAGTAGATGTGACATCTGAACTTGAAGTACTTGGTTGTTCAGGCAATCTAACAGTATGCATCAAATTCATGATCAGTATCAGTATATCAATCAACACATCCACACATCAATATCAAACAACTTACTGTGTTAATGGCCAAAGCACTCGATAATGGTCCGAAATAGTAGGATATCCATCGGCCATGACTTCACATCCACATCCAGGACCAAACCCAATGCGTTTATGTACTCGATCAAATGTCAATATAAGTCGGGTCATAAATGATGTACCAAGAACTACATTGTCATTTGGACCAGCTGCTACAGTAAACAGGTCTACAATTCAACATGTATATTAGTCAGGTTAATCAAACAACACATATTGCATACAATTGTCAATTATTTACAATTTTTAGAATCAACTCTCTGTATATAGTCTTTGGGACCCAACTTGATTGTTACAACGGAATTGCAATTGGCATCAGTTACTGGGTTTTGAGAAAACATTACAATTGTAATTGTCGGCAGCTTGCCCCAATCGATATTAAAATCGAATTTGGGTATTGGAGAGTTTCTTTGTAGTATCCTTTTAATTATTTTTTTGCCGAGTTTGTTTTTAAATAATATACTTTTAAAAGTAATCGCATTGCTATCAAGAATAGCATCAATCAACGCTTTTACAACTACTTTAGGAAGATACATATACGTAGAACATGTACGTAGATATGAATACAAAGCACGTCCATTTTCCACAACTTGTTGAAATTCCTCGGGAAGATCCACTTTTTTGCCATTAACTAGCATACTCTTGATGTTGACACTAAATTGATCGTTCGATGGTGATTGTACCCATGCAACACTGTTTCCATCTGTTCCGCATTTTGCAGTTATGTCTGTGTTTCCTATATTGATGAAACTTTCCTGCAACATGTCATACGGACATAGTTGAATGCCAACCTCGTTATTGGGAATGACATCATTGGTGTACAAAGCATCCATTGCAGTGGTTTGTGAATGACGATCTGACAACAAGGAATGACCAAACCCAAATACTCCTTGCTTGAGTGTTCCACCAATACCAACTAGATATGGTGATAGTTTTTCAACTGCTAGTATTGGTAAATTGATGTCAGTTATACTAGTACCCGGAATCGTCACAGCGGCTGTAGATGTAACTCCATTATACTCTTTGCCTCTGTACTTTATAGTAACGGGTTCCCCACTTGGAGTACTTTGTATAGCCAAACCTACATCGTTGCTTGAACTAGGAAGTGGTACGATTATATTGGAGGCATCTGAATCGACTCGTAAATTCAACTATTTTAAACAAGTGTGAGATTGATTAAACGTGGTGCAAATTGATATCAAACTACAATGCATGACATGATACATACATTGACTCCATCGACATTAAATTTAATTGTGTAGCATTTTGTGATATCACCATCCAATTCAACGGGTGATCGTTTTGACAGCCTATTGCTTGATTGACTGTCAATCCCAGAAGGTGAGTGTAATGCAAGTCGAACTGCAGCAACCGCTTGTAACGCAAGTAGAACGCATTCTAGAGTAATCAACATTGTATCGAGTAGTGTGATGAAAGTGTTTTGAATCTGGTACATGACTGCCGTTTTATAACAACGGCAGCTCCGAGGGTGACAATCAGCAATCTCCAAATGGGTATTTATAAAACGCCAAAGCACCATGCAGGGTGAGAAAACCCAGAAACACCATGCAGGGTGAGAAAACCCAGAAACACCCTGTAGGGTGGATTAATATACAAGCATTGTTGATAGTGTATAATCAATTTCAGTAGTATACTGCGTCGATATTCTCAATTGCGGTCATGTATTCAGTAATCAGGTAGTGTCAGACCATTACTCTGATTATGGATAGTTGTCATCACATACTGTCACTGTATACCAAATATTTGATTGATTGTTCAATTGGTCATGTTTTGGATCACTAGAACACAACAGCATCAAACAACCTGTTGTTTCAGTATTTCAAACTATGACTTTTCCATTGGTATGACTGCACAGTCATTTTAGGTTAGTGTAGACTGTATACATCAAACACTGCTGATTGTGTCACAACATGATCAACATCAGACTCGGCAATCTGTCGCCGCTACACCGAATGAGTGACGTTGTACTATAATTGAATTGGAGATTGGCAGGTCGTTCAACAAACTGGCCGTGTCAACAGGTCAGATTGTCATCGTGATACATGAACCATAATGGATGATCATGCCATTCAAATCAACACACAATCTACTGATATATGCAAAACAACACCACCAATACAATCCAAATCAAACCCAATCACAAACGTGGTGTTGAATCCAATGCATGCGAGTACTTTTAAACACATGATACACACTGATGGTGATGGTTGCTGACAGTCACATTGCAGTGTACATGTCCAATAGTGTCCACTGTCATGTCGATTGTTGCTATCCGTGATATCCAACTGTACTTGTATTCACCAAATGTGCACAACATCTAGGGCTGACTTCCAGATGCTCTCATGTTTGGCATACAACTAGTCACCATCAGACCAAGCGTATACGCTAGTACAGCGCCATGAATCTACTGGCAAGTGGTTTCAATTTTATTCTGGCGCGTTGAGGGTTGGATGTGTACTAGACACAATGTTGCGGATATAACTGAGCCACAACAGGATAATATCATGCATAATGGTACGGTCTGGATCTGTTTGGTAGATATGCAACCATATATATGACAGCCCAACTCGTCCTTTATCACGGGTTGGTTTTAGAAACGTCTGTTATTTTGGTTGATACATGTTTGTTGCATAGATTGGTAGTATTGTATGTATTTAGTCTGATTTCATTGTAAACAGTCTGGTTGATTACTCATTCACTGCTAATGAACCCGTTTGTACAACATAATCGATCATTTGCTCAGTATTGAGTATTTCCAAATACAAACTTGAATGAAAAGTCTTGCCACAAGACTGATCAACTGTATTACTGTTTACACTGTGGTACTATTGATGTATTGGAATATTTGGTGTTCAGATACACAATGATAATGGTAGTACAACTCATGGCAGTTGTACAAACCAAATGTGATTAAAGCCAATAATAATGTCAGACAAGATTGGATAATGAATTAGCGTGTAAATCATCAACATTGACCAAGATTGATTGAAATGGTGAGATTGGGTTGGATGGTGATAAACACAATAAATGTGTGTACAGAGTTGTATTGACAACATTGACAGTCAAACACAATACATGAATATGGATTCAAACTTGGTAATCGTACAATGTATGATTACTAAAAGTGCACAAAGTGTAGATTCAACACTATAGTCTGATTGTGTGCCATATGATGGTTGTTGTATATCGAACACGCAATGCAGTCAATGTATAGTAACCATTGTATGTTGCAATGCAGAACACAATCATTGCACAATGAATATAGTTGTAAAACAAAGCGTTTGTGGCTGCACAACACTCATGAAGGGTGTGCTTTTCAATATACCTGATCAAAGGGTCGTAAAGGCATAATTCAATCGACACGATCATCAAATTGATCAATATGATATTATGATTAGAGAGTAGCACACTACAAGCAATCAAGTAACCCTGTGATGTTGGTTAATCTAAAAGGGTTAGGGTTGGTTTGCTATACAAAAATACAAATACAATCGAGTATGTTCAGTCCTATAATCAATATCAGCCTCAATATTTTGTTTTTGTACTAGTCGTTTGAACCCATTGACTAATCTGATGAAATTGGTTGATATTCTATTCGTGCTGACTGCGGCAGCAACTGCCAATGCAATACTAATCCCGACTGGTAACAATGGCTCACCCAAAGCATCAGTCACTTCCAGTCAAGTGTCTGGCCCAACTGATGAACCTAATACAGGAACTTCCGACGACTGGCAAAGTATAGTGGATGCAATTAATTCAGACATTCTCGATGAAAACTGGAAATACCTATTTGATTCGACTGATTCAGACCAAGACTGGCAAAGTATAGTAGATCAACCCAGTCCAAGCACTTTCAACCAAGAACTTGACCCAATTGATGAACCCAATTCAAATATTCTCAAAGGCTGGCAACAATCAATTGATTTAGTTGATC
The DNA here is from genome assembly GCF_000203795.2 of Batrachochytrium dendrobatidis JAM81. Classification (NCBI taxonomy): domain Eukaryota; kingdom Fungi; phylum Chytridiomycota; class Chytridiomycetes; order Rhizophydiales; genus Batrachochytrium; species Batrachochytrium dendrobatidis. The sequence continues at coordinate 614,548 of NW_006281113.1, read as the reverse complement.
CGAACACTCCTAAACGAGCTCAAAAACAACCAATTGATGAACTGGGACCAAGCATTTCCGAACAAGATTGGCAAGATATAATCGATAAGCCCGATCCAGGCATTCCGAAAGACTGGAAAGGCTTGATTGATGCAATCAATTCAAAAAACTCTAAAGAATACTGGCAACAACCAACTGATGAACCCGATCCAGGAATTCCCGACAAATACTGGCAACGTTTAATAGATGAAGTTGATTTAGACACTTTTGAAAACTGGCAAGAACTGTTTGATATAGCTGATCCAAGTACTTCCAGTCAAGACCAACAGCATTCAATGGATACAATTGATTCAAGCATTATCAACGAATACTGGCAAGACCTATTTGATATAGCTGATTCAAGCACTTCCAGCCAAGTTTCTGGCCCAACTAATGAGCCTAACCCAGATATTTCCAATCAAACCCAGCAACAACCAGTTAATGAGCTTAGTTTAGATATTTCAGACCAAACCCAGCAACACCCAATAGATGTAAATGGTCCAAGCACTTTCAAACGAGGTCGGAAACGGCCAATCGTTAAAACCAGTCAAAGCACTTCCAGTCAAGCGCCTGGCTCAACTAATGAACACAGTTCAAACACTTCCGGAAAATATTGGAAACTATTATTTGTTGTAATTAATCCAAATATTCCCATTAAATACCCAATCAGTCGAGTCGGTCCAAGTACTCCCAAACGAAGTCGGAAACGGCCAATTAATCGAGCCGGCCCAAATGCTCTCAAACAAGGTCAGAAACAACCAATCGAAAAAGACGGGTCAGGAAATACTGTTACAGATCAAGTGACTGTATTAAGCAAACAGGATCAGAAAACATTTGATGGTATAAAACAAAGGGTTAAAATATTCAGAAAAATAGCAAAAGAAAAACGCCAAGCCTATTATAAATATAAAGCCGTTAGATTGGAACAACATTCAGCGTTAAAAGGGGGAAAAGTGATTTATGAATCAATGCACAGCTTAAAAGTTGAAACCCAATTGAAACAAGAGTATAAAAAAGCAGGCGTGAAAGTATACAATTTAAGACAAAAATTGAAGTTTTTTATGAAAAAATATGGTTTGAAATTTGAAGAACCAGAATCAGATCCAGATTGATGATGTGTCGATCAATTTGATTTCGAATAAATTTAAACTTTCTGATGTGTTGGTATTTGTCGAGTATCGTGAATGGTCAACAACCATATCATTGATTGTGTATTGTGTTGAGTATTACATCAACAATTACTGGATTGTTGATTGATACATTGACACGGCTTGTTACATATACATCAATGACATGATAACAACCAGTGTTGATTGTAACTATCAGTCATACTTGCAATCACTTGTCAGTTGCATGATTGCATGATACCACCAACTGATCATGTCGTGCATTGTACAACAAACGGAGCAATACACTTGTTCAAAGTCTGTCACAAGCAAAATGTGTTTGTCATGTCACTGTCAATGTTGGAAATCACAACAGACAATGTTTGATTGAAGGATTCAACACCCCATTACAAAACATCATTGCCTTTTATCAAGAATATACTAAAACTAACCAATACGTTAATGTCTTGCAAGATATTGTGTTTGACTACAATCACATCCATCATTGTGCAGTTGGTGATATTGCTGAATCAAGATATGAAAGTGATCCATCAAGTGGTTCAATTAAAACAAACACTGCAAACCATTCAATCAATGTTGGGAATTGTGTTGGAATACTGAATGGACAAACCTTTGAGTAAAATACAAGTCAATATACAGTAATGCTGTGTATACTATGTATACTGTGGTTAGTGGAAATGATTACTCGTATCCAATTTCAGATGATGATCAAATAATTCAGACTTGCAAGTATTATGAATTTGAACACATCCAAATTGCTGAAACGTTTGTTACTGAATCTAGAAACCCATATCCAACAATGACAAATAAGCAGTGTCAAAACAGAAATCAATTGCATGCATTATCAACAATTAGTGAACCTGAAAACAACAAAACATATGACATATGACAGGACATTTCAAACAACTTGTTTTCTAGAGCAACTATAAATGCCATTCATTGACTCGATCAAAAACTACAACAATTACTTGCAATGCATCAAAATTTGGCATCCAAATTTGACATACATATCCAGTTCAACAACAAGAAGCGTCAAACAAGTGGTATCATGATTACTATTCACAAAACAAGCAAATTGGACAACAGCGCTGTCGCAACTATTATGCTTCAAACTCGGAATCAGAAACGATGCAACTGAAAAAAAGTACACAAAGTCGACGAGTATAGTTTATTGAATCATTCAACACCAATATCGTGTACTTGAAAATCAATGACATCAATTCCACCATCTACCAGAAACATGTTTGTTGCGGTGTGTTATTTGATGTGAATTTTGCACCAGTATGTTCATGTCTGATACAATTCATGGCTGTTATTGGACTTTGTACGACTGAACCATTGTTCAAATGTGATGATGTTTATGCCACTGTTGTAAATCGAATGGGTGCATATTGAAATACATGATATTGTTGTAATAGATTGTAGTATGTCTTGTATGCAAAGTACGACAATCTCTCGAGTTTGAATTCATTGTAAATATACACCAGAAATTCATCAAACTGAACCTTTTAGTATTTTTGCTTGCTTGAAATAGCTCCAGCAAACAAACAAGCGTTTATGCAATGCACATTGTGTATGCTACACCAACAACATCATTGATGGTCAATACACACAAGTATTGTTGATGTACACTTTGAGTTCCAAGGCTGTATTTTTTGTAGCGGGAAAGTTGTGGGAAAGCTGCACATTGAGTTGCACTGTTTTGAGCTCCACTTTAAACATCTGTTCAGCAATCAGTTCATACTTTTGACAAACTCATGTATGAATGATGGTTTATCAGTGTTTTTATCAAGACACGGTAAATTGGTTCATGATCAATGATTTGAATTGGTTACAATGTTACTGCATTGATGACATTGAGTGTATCTGAAACAGCAACATCATCACTTGATTCGAGTTTCAAACGATAATTATTGACTGTGTTGGTCAAACTGCAGATTCACTGCTATTGGATTCAGACTCTGTAGCAAGACTTTCTGTGTGATGAAACAGCATCTGAAACTGCACCAATCGTTTGATTTCCAATAATATGAGCATTGTCCATAATAATATCATCAGCGGTTTGTGGTTCATCATTTACCATTATACGAATCCAGTGAATATGTTGATTGTAGGTTTGTAAACAGAGGCTACAAGCCAGCAGTGACATCATTTGCCGACTTTTGATTTTGAAAGCATTGATAATTTCTGATGTGTTACTATCATACAGCAAGGCACATTGCAGTTGCTCAATTTGTCGACTTTTATTGGCAGCCTATTATGTACCAACCACAAATCTGATATTGCAGACTTGTAGATGCTTAAAAATGGGGTTTCAAATTGACTTTTGAATTTGAGGATTGTGAACATATGATGGCATATTGATGGTTGTCATTATTGGCAAGTGTGTTGCAGTTGATTGAAGATGTGATGGAATGAATCAATTAACTAATCAACTGATAGTAATAAAGTAATCGCGTTATTTATTGGAGAAATGGAAAGATATTTATTTATAAGGTGAGAGAGAAAAGTGGAAGAACAGAGATTAAAGTATGCATGTTTTTGCCTGGGTATCATTTCTGTGAGTCTCTGATTACCATAAATCTTCCACCCGAGGCGAGTGATATCACAATTGGTGATCACAGCCCAAACACACGCGTCACACGCACAGGCCCACATACACAGTGCAAGTCAACAAATTGCACATCCCGGCACTAAGTCCCATACAAGGACATACACTATTAGTGTCCAACACATGATTCCACAGTATGGTACAACTTGCACAAAGCTCTTTTTTTGGTATTACACTACCAACCTCGATGTCCTATCGACTATAAAACCCCGCATACTTTCCCAACAGTTATACTCATAACTGGCTCCGCATACTTGATCAAATGAGGTATCTCAACTTTTCTATTCTTGCTACGTTTTTTGCCTTGTCCAGCAGTGTCTATGCCGCTCCACCTGGTCCAGATATAACGGTTAGCATTCCCGAAGATGAAAACACCCACAATAGACAAGCGTTTATCAATGGATTGATGAATCTGGCAGATTCAGAAATGAAACATATGGGCAAGCTTATGATTGATGACACAAAATACGACCCCAATCTTATACAACAATACTATATTACTGATGGTGGTCATACTTATGACAAAAGCGACTATTGGGGACGGGATGCGCTTGTTCATGTGTTGCTCGAATATATGCCTGATTCACCAAACCTGGATGAGCAGTCTGGAACTCCTGGTACTTCCACTCAACCTGGACTGATTGGCGGACTTTGGTCAATGATATGGCCTAAAGCAACGACATCAGATGCTTCAAGATCTCTGGAACAAAAAATTGATGATTATCATGCACTGGCCAAGTTGCTTTCTAGCAAATATCTTTTGTGGATTAAACAAGTAGCGCTGCATTTCGATCAGTTGGATGTTCGATCCACTAGCGCTCCAACATTAAAACTGATCAAGGATTTCAAACTGTCTGCTCAAAACCTTGTTAGTGTTTTTGAGAGTGAAGAGGACAATATACAGCATGCTGCCAGAGTACTCAAAAATGGTTCAAAGCTCGGATCGCTCAAATTGATCAAAAATATAATGGGCAATCATCAAAAATTCGTTAAAAGTATACTGGATGACATTACAAAACTGATACATGTGTATCTGGCCACCGACCACTATCATTTGATTAAACTCAAGCCTATACTTGTTGACTGGTTCAAACTTCACAATACAATGGGTACCAAAGCGGATGCCTTGATTCAAGAGATGGAGTCGACAAGCCGCTAATAGATTAAATACATGCAGTCATTAAACTACAATTGATTGAAAAAACTGTTGAAAATCACTTGCTAAACAGTGCATGTTTAATAAATCATTCATTCTTACAATTTGTATTAGTAGATGTGAATGTGGATTTGGTACTGGTAATTACTGCACGACTAGAATCAGTATATTCAACACCAACATGCCAGAATTTTAGGAGTTTCATGATTTGTAGTAAAGTCTAAAGTAGAATATAATCTGTAACTGTTAATAATTATCAAAAAAGAACAAATCAGAAGTTCAAGAGGAAGTTGCACAGTAATCCAAAATAAACAGATTTGGTCTTTTCAGGAATAGTCAAAAGGTGTAATAAAGTAATTAGAAAGTTGAAATAGTTGAAATAGTTTGAAGAGTTGTTTATTGATAAGAAATATCTTGGCTTCTATAGTAGTCAATTGTTTGTGTCTTGTGATACAAACAAGTAGCATGTTTGATAATTAGTGGTTGTAGACAGTAGTAACTAGCCAATAGTATCGATTCCTGTAATTCGCCAATTTAATAATAACACCATTTACTCGTTACTGGGGACTCGAATCCCAAAAATGGGGATAATGGAGTTTGGAGCATATGGATTAGTGATGAAGGGTTTAATTTGAAGATTTAAAGTGGGTGTTATTAGAACTAGCTTTGCCACAGGTTGCTGGTTAGAAGTATCTGTCTGGATATTCCAACATTCATCATATGTCGCATGTGTTGGCATGTCAAGTGTGGTGATATCGGGTCAAACCAGTCGATTGGCATAGTAATCCATCAACATTCGAGTCGGTTGATCAGCCAAATAGTTTAAATCTGCAGTAAGCTTAAATCAGGATACTCAACATGTATCGAGTTGATGACGTAGCAAATATTACTGGCTGTTGTCTGATGATATATTACAGAGTTGGATTTGTAAAGTGGATACTGCTGGTAATTGAACTGCAGCATCTAGCACATTGTTTTGGATACTTTTGACTCCAAGTGCTTGATTGCGATTGCGATTACAATTGCGGGTGCACTTATAAACCAAATGTGTTTTGAGCGATTCATACACTCCATTCATATCTGTTTTACCCCACTTGCTCAATACATGTGAAATGAATGCAATGATCGGTATATCAGTCACTGATCCTGTGCTACAAGCCATGTGTATATTTATTGCATGTATTACATCATATCTCATTCCGATTGTTGGGCTAGTTCATCTATTTTGGTCTCCATTTGATATTTGATTTGATACTCCATTTGGCATTCCATTGTTTCATTGATGCTGTAAAGTCGAAACATTGTTTTGGAGTCTGTTGAAAATGGATTCTGGATAGCATTGCCAGTCTACAGCCATCAGACACTGTTTCCTGAACCAACCTGCTCCATTATGCTTATCAATTGATTTTGATACTAGTACTATATAGTAGCATATCTACCACACCAAGTTTGGCACATGCAAAGAAAACTGATTGGCAAGACAATGACTTTGTATAGCTATAAAATCATGCATGGCGAATATGCAATTCAATCTGATGCAACTTTACTTGTCGAAGCTCGAGTGATGTCCTATATGACCAATAGGATCACATCAGGACATACTCATTCAACCCTAATCCTGACCATGTTATTTCAGCAATCCCTGTGATCTGATGTGGTTTAGTAGCAAGCAGCCAATCTTGAGTTTAGGGAGGAAAATCCCTTGACAACATCACACCAAAATCAATCAGTTTATCCCAGATGCTCTGGCTATCAAGGGCCCCAATGTTTCGAGGCACAAAAAGCATATGTTGACTGATAATAACATACTAGTCAAGTATCCGGGCGGGTCGCCCGTTATTGTACAGAGCTCAGTAGATGGTAGCCGCCCTTTAGGCAGATGCAAATCTGTGTAGACTTGTTAGACTCGAGATAAAACCAAATAGGGCGATAAAGTCCGATTCAATCGCGAGATTCATTGTAACCTTTCATATAGTTTGTGACCCACAAAACTTTCGTGTAACGACCAAAGTAGCCTATTCATACAGATAGTGCTTTGACAACAAACTTCACTGTTCTCCTTGTCGAGTATAAAAACACGCAACAATCCCATTTTGAAAACTATACAGGCATTGAGATCGATACATTGGTGCTAACCAACACATTCCAAACAATACAGCATAATGAAACTTGCTCAATGGAGTATTATTCTCGGTGCTTCTAGCATGGCTCTTGCAGCCGTTTCTCCCGATAGTTCAGATGATAAATCCAGCTTGCAGCGTCGTGCATTAGAATCATCAGAACAAGATGTGCACATGTTTGCTCGCTCGCCTATACCACCAGTAACCCCAACAGCACAACAACCAAGTGGTTCGAGTCAATCAGTTTTGGGTCCAAAACTAAAAGCACGATTAGACAGTCTGGTAAATGCGGGAAAAAAAGCAAAACAATCCATAGTCGAGGCCGAACAAAAGATGCTCCAGATGGGCGGTTCAAGTCAACCGCTTTTGACTCCAAAGCAACAAGCAGATGTAGAACAACTGGAACAGAATGGGAATGGACTAAGACAATTCATAGACGAATCTGAGAAATTGGGAGTCCGTTTAGGACTCCCGCCAGGCAGTGTGGAGTTTCCAGATCTGAATTCGGAGTTAAGAGCAAATGTTGAAATAGGTGAAAAGGACAAAAATCAAGTAGAAGAAATGGTAAACAAGGCCATTCAAAAGGCACTCAAGCCAAAGCAGCGTACAGGCAGTTCAAGTCAACAACCAAGTGGTTCGAGTCAATCAGTTTTGGGTCCAAAACTAAAAGCACGATTAGACAGTCTGGTAAATGCGGGAAAAAAAGCAAAACAATCCATAGTCGAGGCCGAACAAAAGATGCTCCAGATGGGCGGTTCAAGTCAACCGCTTTTGACTCCGAAGCAACAAGCAGATGTAGAAGAAATGGAACAGAATGGGAAGAAACTAAGACAATTCATAGACGAATCTGAGAAATTGGGAGTTCGTTTAAGACACCCGCCAGGCAGTGTGGAGTTTCCAAATCTGGATTCAGAGTCAAAAGCAGATGTAGAAGGATGGGAAAAAGAAAAAAATCAAGTAGAAGAAATGGTAAACAAGGCCATTCAAAAGGCACTCAAGCCAAAGCAGCGTACAGGCAGTTCGAGTCAACAACCAAGTGGTTCGAGTCAACAACCAAAGGATAAGTTAAGAGATGCCTTGGACAGGGCTAATCAAAGGGATTCCAAGCCAAAGCAGCGTACAGGCAGTTCGAGTCAACAACCAAGTGATTCAAGTCAACAACCAAGTGGTTCGAGTCAATCAGTTTTGGGTCCAAAACTAAAAGCACGATTAGACAGTCTGGTAAATGCGGGAAAAAAAGCAAAACAATCCATAGTCGAGGCCGAACAAAAGATGCTCCAGATGGGCGGTTCAAGTCAACCGCTTTTGACTCCAAAGCAACAAGCAGATGTAGAACAACTGGAACAGAATGGGAAGGAACTAAGACAATTCATAGACGAATCTGAGAAATTGGGAGTTCGTTTAAGACACCCGCCAGGCAGTGTGGAGTTTCCAAATCTGGATTCAGAGTTAAGAGCAAATGTTGAAATATGGGAAAAGGACAAAAATCAAGTAGAAGAAATGGTAAACAAGGCCATTCAAAAGGCACTCAAGCCAAAGCAGCGTACAGGCAGTTCGAGTCAACAACCAAGTGGTTCGAGTCAACAACCAAAGGATAAGTTAAGAGATGCCTTGGACAGGGCTAATCAAAGGGATTCCAAGCCAAAGCAGCGTACAGGCAGTTCGAGTCAACAACCAAGTGATTCAAGTCAACAACCAAGTGGTTCGAGTCAACAACCAAGCAGTTTTGAGCGTCAACCAAGTGGTTCAGATCAAGTACCCAAGAAAAAGGGACTATGGAGTCGTATAAGGAAAGGTGCTGCAAAAGCATTCAAAAGAAAAGGTGGTTCAAAACAACAACTAGGTGGTTCGGACCAAGTACCCAAGAAAAAGGGATTATGGAGTCGTATAAAGAAAGGTGCTGCAAAAGTATTCAAAAGAAAAAGATCTTCAAAACAATCCGTACCGAATATGACAAAAAGTGAAAAGAAAGCTGCCAAAGCTGAACGCAAGGCACAAAGGAAAGCTGAGCTCATGGCACAAAAAAAAGCTGCCATAGATGAGCTCATAGCACAAAAGAAAGCGCAGCTTGCGGAAGCTATTGCACAAATGAAAGGGAGATAAAGTAACCAAGAGATTCCAAGCCCAAATAACTACATTAATTTCAATCTCAATAAATAATACAATGTTAGATTCGAACAAGAGTGTTGTATCTGTGTTTGAATAGTGATGTTTAACTGCCATGAATCAATCTCGATCATTTGTAAAAATCAGCTTGTTTTTAATAAACTGTAAACCAACTTGCACTACACGAATGATAGTGTCGTGCCTGCAAGTGTAGACTGACTGCCAGATGACAGTATACTATTAGTCTATTGACACTAACCAAATAATCATTACCAATACCAATACAAACTGTTTACATTTTTACAATATACTTTCATTTAATAAATTGTAAAAGCCATTACCAAACTTGAGCATTTAGTCTTGGTCACAGCTTTTTCCAACATAGATGCAGCAAATGTCCATGCGAGTGCATCCAGAAGTAGGTTTAGGACCACGAGTAGTGGTCAAAGGTGGAGGTGAACCGCTACCACATTCCGCTGGAACAGAGAAATCGTTTGTGTAATCTGCTGCATTTACTCCCAGACCACGTTTGGCGAATCCCTTCCAAATCTCGCACTTGTTGGCCCCATTATAATAGGCTGCATCGGACGCAATAATGGCATCACGAGCATTGACCAAGCTAGTGTTGGAATATCCAGACGGATACTCTTAAGCGGTAACCTGTGGCAAAGCTAGTTCTAAAAAGCGCCAAACTTAAACACAAGTTAAATCCTTTCATCACCAAAAATCCATGTGCACAGTAACTCCATTACACTCATTTCTAGGACTCGAGCTCTCTATAAACGGGTAGACAATGCCATTATTAAATTTACTAACTCCAGAAATCAACACTATTGGTTGTAACTCTCGTTTACAACCTCTCATCATCAAACGTGTTAATTGTTCGTATCACAAGACACAAACAATCAACTACTATAAAAGCTAGAATGCTTACTCTTATCAATAAATAACTCTTCAAACTATTTCATCTGTCTAACTACCTTATCAAACCCTTTTCACTACGGTTGAAAAGACTAAGTCTGTTGATTTTGATTTCAAGTGCAACTTCCTCTTGAACTTCTGATTTGTTCTCTTCTGATAACTACTAACAGTTACAGATTATATTCTACTTTTTTTACATTATACTATTCTACATACAAAACAAATCAACGAAGCTCCAAATACTCTGACAGCTAGGACTGCATGGCTGATGCATCAATCCACCCATCACATTCTGCATAGCAACAATGTTGCCAGCCTTGCCCTTGGCATCGTAGAGATTGGTAGAAAATCCACTCTTGGTGACCAAGTTCCAGTAAACTTCCCAAAGCATGGTTGCCCACACTTTGCCAGCCTCGTGCAGCTCTGTGCGGGTTTTAAGGTCGCCATATGTCAAAGGGTTGATTTTCATGTCCGTAGTGTAAGGATGCGAGCGAATACCTTTGAGTTTATTAATAACATACGCTCCAAGGATAACTGGCGTGTCGGCTTTGTCGGATTCTTTGGCAGTCACAATCATGGCAAATATGTCGGACCAACCTTTGCTCATACCTCTAATTTCATGGCCCGACATGCACAAAGGCGCCAAAGATCCACCTGTCAAACGAGTCGAAACACCATGACCATATTCGTGCAATTGAATCAATTGAATGAATCATGCCAATCATGACAGTGATTGTTGATTATATTGACTGATTGTGTACAATTGATTGATACAAGTGATATGGATGCATCATTCGGTGTTGTTGAATCAGATCATTGCTTGATTCTGTCAATGTGATCAAATGGATTACTACAAAACTGTACATGCTCAAGTTGAATCAAGTATTGAATCGAGTATTGGATTGATATTTACACACAACCACAATTACAACCACAATTGCAATCAGCACAGTCTGAATATTAGACATTTGAACATCACATATCGAGTTGTGGATAAATGCGAGTTGGCATATTGGACTGTTTTTGTAGTTTATTAATGATTTGATTCACGACTGTTTGAATTCAAGGCTCAATATGGATTACAACTGGATTGTCGTTGTTTCCATTTGTTATGACAAATCTGTCAATGTGTTGATTGATTCCTAGTCCATTGTCCAATCCATTGATCAGTAATTGTCCAAACAAGTTGTATCCGAGTCGAGTTGTCAATCAGAATACCATAACCTGACATCCAAACGATTATTCAAACGATTGTTGAAACCATCAATGATTGCCAGAATAAGCTTTACGACTCGACTGCAATAACCACCACAGAAATGATCAGGTTAGTATGTTGATCCGTTTACAAAGTTCCAATACTGCAACAGATTCAACATACTCTTGAAAGTGCTGCACACCACATGGATCCAGCAAACCCACTGATGAATTGAACCAATCAATTGACCAATGACATGACTCGATATTGGACATCGAGTTGCACACAGTTGGTAAAAAGTCACCGACATGTCCAGATAGTCAAACCTTGACTACAGGTTGATATCATCACCCAACACACCAAATACAACACACAATCTGGACGACTACTGTATCATATTGTGGATATCAATCGACGGAGCTACTGGTTCCAAACAACCATGTACAACCATGTACAATCATGTACAGTCATTACAGGACAATATGATACATTTTTGAATAGCATGTTGTAATCAACACGAGTGGAGTTGTGCAATACAATTGCAATGGTTTGTAATAGTTTGATATGAACATGATGACTCGGACTCTATTCAGTCGGATCAACTCGACTACAATTGGTCGTGTATATTATGATTGACACGAACAATTGTAGTTGAACTCGAATACAGATTGACTGTTGAATCACAATGCGTGGTATCAGCAACATGATGTGCTATATAGTGGAATGTATACGCTAACCTGACATGTGTCATGTAGTGTGTATTCGATCAATATGGGTATTAGCAATCAACAAGTCATACGATGTTTGTGTTCGAGTGATGCAATGCAATGGAATGGAATGAGTGCACCAATCCAGAATACGAGTCAATCACGACATATGATCATGATGCGTGGTTGATACAACTATACAGTGACAATCGACATTGATATATCTACAGTATGCAATGCCAACACAACGGTTGCAAGTCACTGATCATCAACGTGACATTGTGGTTGCAACATGAACTGCATTGTATCGACTCGGTCAATATCGATCATGACTGATCGTGTCGAGTTGAATGCAGAGCATTACTAAACCACATGTTTGAATCATGTCAACTACAACACATATTGATGACCATCCAACAACTGAGTGACATTCAGTTGCATATAGTCTTGTTTGAGCATGCATTTGTTCATATTTCAGCATATTGACCCTTTTTAGGGTGAATAAGGGTGTAAAGCTGCACAATCAACCATATGATACTCGAATGCATAGTCAAGCTGCAGTTCAATCAAGAATTGCGGCTATTATATAAATGGATATCCCTTCAAAGTTGAACATTGATGTCAAATCACCATTAACCCTGACAACACAAATCCCTTAGAACGGGCACTCGACATGCTTTTAATCTATCCATTCAATGGCATAAATACAATCCAAACCGACCTGTCAATCAGCCATATACAACGTGTTTGACCAATACAAACCAATACAATGAAACTCGCAGTCACAGTATTGTCATCAATCCTGTTTGCTTGTTCGGTCACTACAGCCAACCCAGTCAATCCTAGTGCAACTACAAGTACCGATGCTAGCACTTCAACAACTCAACCCACTGCAACTGAAAGTAACAAATCTGGGCTTTGGACAGCTTCTAATGAAGAAATTGCAACTTGGGTTGATGTTAGTCAATTTACAAAGGCCGATGCAGAGTTGATCAAACAATACCTAAAACTAACCCAAAAATATGAAAAAGCAAAAGAAAAACAGGACTTGCTAAAAAAGGAGACTGGTGTTCAAGAGAAACTAGTAAAACAGCTAGATCAAGAATCTTGGTGGTTCCTCCGTCAATTTGGAAAAGGAAAAGGTCCAAAGTACGGAAAGAAGCTCAACGAAGCCAGAGAAAAGTATAGAAAAGAAGAGATAAAACGTATCAAGCTTGAAAAGGAGTATCATAAAGCCGATCTCGAAAATATTGATTTGGGCCTTAAATTAGATTTTGTCGAAAAAGAGCTCACAAAACTCCTGTTTGGAGACAATCTGGATTCACCACTATTTTACTCTCACATGCATTTTATGGCATCAAATATTGGTTTTGTTGAAAACATACTTAAATTCCTCAATCTCCAACTAGACCAACAGTCAGAATCCGAGCAAGCCTCCACTAGTGGAACCCAGAGTTTACCACGGAATTATAAAAGTTTATCAAGCAAAACGCCTACAGACCAACCCACTCAAATCTCATCCAATACAAAGGGAACTTTCAAAGTTCGTTCTAGTACACGGAAAGCTTATTCCAAAATGAAAAGTAGTCTTGGATCACGCTGGAGTCAATTCAAAAACGATGATGATTCATCTGATTCGGATGATTGATTTGAATGCTAATCTGGACTGGTTTTGACCAAATGTGTTGTATTTTTGTTTGTAATAAATACAATACAGTACAATACAATACAATTACCACTTGATATTTGATATTTGGCATTGTATCTGATCATATGTATACCGACACTTGTATGTTTCAATACATTATATATTGCATATTTGTGCATATTTGTGCATATTCGTGCATATTTGTGCATACCAAAACTAAACTGAATATACTTGATATATTGTACAGCTGATATTCACATTTGACATGGATCGCATTGGTTTCAAGTTTGTCAAATATCACATGTCGAATACCATCCAACAATATGGTCATTATGCACATGTTGATGTATGCAGTGATCGTATACTGGTCGATTGGTGCAATATGATCAACCACTAACGCAGTGTGGATCGTCATATACTTGTAGCAGTATACCATATTGCACTGTTGATATTGCGCATCCAGTATCAGTATCTAAACATATTTAATATGATTCAATAATTACAAATATTTCTAATAACATTAATTATACACGATCATGTTCTCAATACGATATACAGCAGAATCAATCATAGCATATTATCAAACACCATACTTCAATGTATACCCAGTGATTGAGCTTAGTTTAAATTGCTGATTTCGGATAATCAATTTCATGCATGTAATGCACCAGTAATACAAGCTAGACATATCACTTATCACTGTCAGTCTATTTTTGAATAAATACGGTATTATCATTTGAATTGATTTTAAAAGTACAGCTCATTCAGAAAAGCTTAGATTCGTAATTATTTACAACCGTATTCACGTAAAATAAAATATCAAAATACATGATAAGCAAGTCATGTTTGATTGGTGCCAATTTTACTGGACAATATTGTTTTATAAACTTTAATTCACTAATTGTTGTGCTCATTCTTGTACAGAAATACAGAGCGAATGTTTACATTTCTGTTCCAACACATTCCACATATTTGACATCTTTTCAACCTTCAAACATTGGGTGATTGCATAAAACAGTTGCATTCCTGAAATATTTTCTTGAATTGAAACGCATTTGCGAGTTTTTAGAATACAACAGAACTTGATAAAAAACAATCAATTTCCAGTAGTAAAATACAAGTATTCAACCATTATATATCCCAAGATAAATATAGAAAGGTGCTTCATTTTACGTGAATACGACTGTAAAAAGCTTAAACTCTAAGTTGGACAGTGCGTTTTTGAGGAAATCTTCTCATAAAATATCTTCTCACTGGGCCAAGTATGACAATACCCTCCCAGCACATCAATAACACCAGATTAATGACCGCCAATCCCCATACAACCATTCTAAAACTAAAGGGCATGACATTGTGTCCTGCGAGGGCAAAATACTGTTCGGGAAGCTGGAAATTAACAGTGTATCCAATTTCTGCAATCGCATCCTTGGTTCCACAGTTGATGTGAAACACACATCCAAGCCAGTTGGGATTTGCCAAGGTAATGTAAGATATCACGCCAAACACCAGACCGTAGACCATGAAAAATGGACGATTCATCATGAATCCATTTCGATATTTAGATCCAAGATTAAACGCTGCTGATGCATGAATGATTTGAAATGCTGTGATAAGACCAGTTACTTCGCCCTCAAAATTGTCTGCAAGCTCCCACCATCTACGCATATCGGCCTTGTTTCCGTCAAACTCGCTACATTTTAAAAACGATTGTTTGAAAAGTAAAGCAGTTGCAATCACCAAAATGATAATGTTGATGAAAATTTGACCAACAATTGATGCAATGGTTTCAAATCCAAGTAGACGTGCTGTTGGGCGAGAGTTTACCAATCGACGAGAGGGTTTGGACATGGTGAGTGCCCAACTGATGGGAATGGTGATACCATCAATCAAGATCCACATGGCTTGACTCATATTGACTACAAAGTAATACTGAATCAACCCAACAAATGCCAAAATTTCACCATACATGATCAAGTACTTGTACGAGGCAAAAGAAACATCCAGTGAACAACGAGCTTCTTTGAGGAGATTGACACACGAATGAATTGAGCGGTTACGAGATGAGAAATGGGAGACAACTGATGATTTTGCTTCGGAAAGTGAAACACCAGCATGAGAAGCCTTGAGTGCACCTGCATCGTTACCTCCGTCACCACACATGGCTGTAATGCAATGGGTCATATGCAGACGAACACATTGAACTTTATCTTCAGGGCTCATACGAGCAAAAACACGCGTTTCAAAGAGGTACTCGTTCATGAATCCATCGCGGACAAGCATATTGAATGCTTTGCCCGTGACAGCAAGTTCAACGGGCTGAAGACCAGATCTGGACTGACCAAGCATGTTTTCAAGCTCAGACCTACTAATACGCTTGTCACTGCCTACCAGTGTCCAGTGAACAGTGTCCTGACTCTTGTCAACATCACCAAGAGCAACAATAGGGTCTACTCCTTGCCAATCTTGACAAATCATGCCACTAGTTTGAGCAATATGAATGCCAGTATTGACATGATCACCTGTAATCATAACAACACGACAGCCACCTCCACGCAGTTCTTCCAAGGCAGTGACAGTATCTGGTTTAAGTTGGTTACGAAACAGCAAAAGTCCAACCATATCTGCACCATACTCAAACTGCTCACGAGTCCACGTATGCAAGTCTGCAGCAAGTGTTCCTTCTGGTAATTCACGTCTAGCAATTGCAAGAACATAGCATCCTGTACTCGAGTGACTCTTGGAAACCGCTTCAAAGTTGGCAGGAAGTGTAAATGGGTTGACCAATTCCTGCACCTTTTCAAACGATCCCTTGATATACACTGTGATTCTGTTGGTAACGGTATTCATTGCAACAACAGACATGTAGGCGTGCGAGTGAACAAATTCAAACCGTTTAAGAATATGCATGGTGTTGATGTTGTCGGAAATTCTATTGGGAATAATCATAGTTGTACTACCAGATCGTGTATCCAACACAGCTGCAGTAGCCTTGAACATTTCAATATCAACAAAATTTCCAACGTGCTGAGATCCAACCATTGATAGGGAATGACAGCAGAGCATGGCTTGTTTCATCTCATCGTCAAATGACTCAAACTCGGTTTTGACTACTTTAAACTCGGCCTTGTCTTTGTCAATTGCATGAGTGCCAAGGAAATCCAAACCTTCTTTGGTGAGCGTGCCAGTCTTGTCAAAACAAAACACCTTGACTTTTCCAGCAAGCGTAATGCGAGCAAGATCAACACACATGATGCCTTGGGCACGTAGACGATCCGCTGCAATGCTTTGACCAATAACAAGAACAGCAGGTAGCAATGGAGATAGAATTTGAGAAATTGTAATCATTCCATAAAACCAGGCATCGGCAGTGGCTGAACCTAGCATTGCCATGGACAAGAAAAGCATCACCACACCCCAAATAGCAAGCATGGGGATAACAATCTTTAGGTGCTCTAGAAAAATAAACGAAATGGGCATAGGATAAAGAATGTCCTTGACAAGACTGCCTTTGGAGGTGGAGGCACCAGTAGCAAGAATAATTGCCATGACCGATTCGCCTTCGACATCTGGACGAGCCTCTAGAATATGGCAGCCAGCAATCAATGTGTTGGTTTTTTCAGACTCTTCGCGATTATAGACTCGATCTATGTTTTTGATGGGAAACTTGGCAACAGGAAGAGCCTCGCCAGTCAAAGAAGACTCGTCAGCAACAACTTGTCCCTTGACAAGTACACAATCGACTGATAATTCGTTATGGGACGCTTCAATTTCAATCACATCACCAGGAACCAAGTTTGAGCAATCTACCCGAGTCCATATGCCGTCGCGGAAGACTTTTGCACGGCCATGAAAAGTGGCCATTTCAAGAACTCGTTGTTGTGACTTTGTGGATACAATAATCTTGACAATACCAGATGCAATAATAACAATGGTAAGAACAATGCCCATGTAATAGTAGGCATAGTAATACCAAATAAGAAGCATCATCAGCTGGTAAATGTAGAAAATGCCAGTAAACTCCTTGATGAGACCACGAGCAAATGTGTCGATTTTAAACACAATTTCGTTGGGTCCACAAAGCTCCACTCGACGCTCTGCCTCTGTAGATGGCAATCCATTTGCTTGTTCTTTTCCAAACACCAAGTCAGAACACTTTGGTCCGATATTAAATGAATATGGCTCAAATGATCCAGTAGCTGAATCCATGACATATCGAACACATTCAAACTCGATGTATTTACGACCATTGGTAGTGTATTTGACACGAGTGAGTTTGATGGCCCGATCGGTTTTTGTCATTCTCTGAAGGGTTTTTTCAAATCGTTGCATAAGAAGTACCCATTTTCCAGCGTCACTAAACTGAACAGCACAAGGAATTTCCTTTTCTACCAGCACATGGGTAGCACGAGTAAGTGGTGCACGAGTCTTGAAGTAAGTCTGAAGCCATGCAGAGTTGATTTGAAGGGTAACATACCAAATGGTCATGATATGCCATAATACGATAAAAATACGAGACAGATTATCGTGGTCTCCAAAAATCATTTGAGTGCCGCGATAACTGTACCCAGAAAATACTTGGTAATAGTCTCCAATGATGATTGACATTATTCCTAGCCATACAAAGCTTGAGATGACCACAGTAGCCAAAACCAAAGTGCCTAGCGGATCGTGTCGGTAGCCAGAAAACTTGATATTGTTAGGAGCGAGTTTAGCAGTTGACTTGAAAGAGGGAATTACGCTCTCCATTTCCAAACCGCTTTCAAACACTGTAGTTTGCTTGCTGCTACCAGATGTAGATATATGTGACGACTATTGAGTATAAATAGCAGTTCAAGTTAATATTGGACATTAGCCAAATAGTCGATCCAAAACGTGTATTTGCTTACAGTCGAACGAACGCTACGATAAATCTGAAACAAGACCAATATGATCGACTGAACAACAATAAAGCCAAAGAAAATAACAAACTCGGGTTCGTTCATGGCCAAAACCTTTGCAGTGAGCAGACACTGCTTGAAGAATGGGGTTGTGATGTTGGCAGGAATACTTCCAGTGTCCAAGCCAAGAGCAGTCGCACAGGCCAATGCAAGGTCAGTGTCCCCAGCGGGGTTTTCATCCATTGTAGCAGAAGAGTTTGACCAGACCTTGACATTGACTCTGGGCTGGGTCGGAGAGCATGGAAACAAAGTGCTGCCAGAGGATTGCACAGGAGAGATGACTGATGCAAATGCATCGCTGCCGCAACTACAGACTGACGCCATAGATGCAGGACAGGCAGCAGAAAGTGAATTGCCAGCATGGCATTGGCCGTCTTGACAATAGAATTGGCCAGAAGGACATGCTGCAGGCTGCACCAAGGCTGGACATAGAGCAATATCCTTGACACAGAGTACAGGACACAACTGCGAGTATCTAAGTGGCAATGGACAGACATTGCCGTTGAGATCGAATTGATTCACTAATTACAAGCAAATGCATCAGTAACTGATATATGCAATGGGTATATACCATGCTCGAGTCTAGCACATATTGATAAATGCCTGTCCATCAGCGAGGCTGATTTCTGGCAATTACAGTCGCGTGGATATTTACAAGTGGAGTCGATCACTAATCCAACGAATGGCTAGTCATTGCACTCTAAACCTAGTGGTATTGGATGCAACATGACAGTATACTATAGACTTACCAGCATGTAAAGGTTTGGCTTCTACATGCATAAAACCACTACCCAGTAAATCACAAACGAGCACAGTGAATATATAGGCGGTAGTAATGGATGACCCAAACCAGGCGGTGGCAGAGTTACCCATCAGCATATAGTCGATTATTAGTTTATTCTGGATATAAAAAGTAGCTGCGATAAATCAAAATAAGCGTTGGTTGTATTGGTCTACGAATCAATGATGGCGTCTAATTGTAGCCGTATTCACGTAAAGAGCAAAATTCAGTATTTCGATGCTTGTTGGCTAGCGGCTACAACCCGTCAATTACATCAAATTTTACAGGTGATACACATCTGATTACTGCAAATCAACAACTTGTCCAGCAAACAGTTATACTGATATTGAACACTGTTGGAGACTACGGTTGTCAATCATATCATAGTGTGTATTGCCAACGAACCATGCAATTACAAATCAATGTATACGTGATCAACATTTAATATTTGATGGTGATGAGCCAACCATGATTGATTGTATCATGCAACTAATACAGCTGCATTGTCTGGTATTGATGATCGCCCAGTCATGTCAAACAGTAACCAATGTGTGTATATCGAGTTTGTGTTGCATGGACACATCAAGGTGTTTGATAACGAGTCCAACGTGATGATACAAACCCAATATTATATGAATATCCAAGTTGATGAATCAAGTCGAGGTTTAAAAAGTGTCAATGTCAGGTCAATCAAACGAACCAGTCAACCATTATATTGTGACCAGTGATGGCACGGTTTGAATATCAACGAGTTAGACAGTCGACAATATGGGTGATTGTGATTTGGTCAAGCCACAACACTTGCATATCACTGAGTCGGTTTGATGTGTGTGGTGTGTGTGGTGTAAGCAGTATGCATAAACTCGTTGATATCATGCACTATAACCAATATACATCACATATACAGTGGTAAACACCAACGTGTGGTGTATCCAGTGATCGTATACTGGTCGATCAGTGCAATATGATTAACCACTAACACAGTGTGGACCATTATATACTTGTAGCAATATACCATACTGCACTGTTGATATCGTATATCTGGTGTTGATGCAATATATCAACTCACTCAATATGGTTGATATCGATTGTTGTAGTTGTCGAGTGATGTAATGCAATGTAATGGAATGAGTGCACCAATCCAGAATACGAGTCAATCATGACATATGATCATAATGTGTGGTTGATACAGCTATATAGTGACAATCGATATTGATATATCTACAACATGCAATGCCAACACAACAGTTGCAAGTCATTGATCATCAATGTGACATTGTGGTTGCAACATGAACTGCATTATATCGACTCGGTCAATACTGATCATGACTGACCGTGTCGAGTTGAATGCAAAGCATCACCAAACCACATGTTTGAATCATGTCAACCACAACACATATTGATGACCATCCAACAACTGAGTGACATTCAGTTGCATATAGTCTTGTTTGAGCATGTACATACCTGTTCATATTGTGGCATACTAACCCTTTTTAGGGTGGATGAGAGTGTAAAGCTGCACAATCAACCATATGATACTTGAATGTACAGTCAAGAAGCGGTTCAACCAAGAATTGCGGCTATTATATAAAGGAGTAACCCTTTAAAGTTTGAGATTGGTGACAAATCACCATTAACCCTGACAACACAAATCCCTAAAACGGTCATCCGGCATGCTTTTAATCTATCCATTCAATGGCATAAATACAATCCAAACCGACCTGTCAATCAGCCATATACAACGTGTTTGACCAATACAAACCAATACAATGAAACTCGCAGTCACAGTATTGTCATCAATCCTGTTGGCTTGTTCGGTCACTACAGCCAACCCAGTCAATCCTAGTGCAACTACAAGTACCGATGCTAGCACTTCAACAGTTTCCAGTCTAGGTGATGGATACTTTTTTTACAAAAGTATATTCTCAGTTGGAAACAAATGTCTGATCAAAAAATACTTGCAAAAGAAGGAAACTCATGAGAGAGCAAGAAGAGTATACGACTTGCTAAAAAAGGAGACTGAAGTTCAAGAGAAACGAGTAGCTATGCTAAATGAAAGATATCACAAGTTGATACAGAAATCTAAGCAAGGCAATGGCAATTTAGGATATAAAGACTCACTCGAAAAGTTTCAACTTGAACTTGAAAAGCAATCTCACAAACTTGACAAGCTTAAAGACAAACATCTGAAGCACAGTGCATTGTGTGATAAGTTGTTTTCCAAGTTGTGGAACGTTCAATCAGCAATTGTACATACCTTTTTCAAGGAAACTCCAAATATTCCAACAGTTGCTACTCGCATAAGACTCCTTGAATCAAATCCTGAAATTGCAGCTTACATCAGTAAATTACAAAATGAAATGCTGAAAGAATCGCCCATGGTATCGTGTAGCCGCGTAATGAGAAGACCTAGAAAGTGTAAAATGGCTCGACAAGGCTATAAGAATATCCCTTCATGTAGCGAGTTCGTGGAAGATCCTGACACTCAATACCCACCATTAGATGAAATACCTACACTACGTCTCACTCGATCAACTTCCAAAACTTTATCCAGTTCACAGGCAGAATCTTCCAGTTTTGGGAATAGATTTGGGTCATTCCTGGGTCGATCCAGATCTAAAAAATCCACCTGATTCATCCGATTGATTCGAGTGCTGATCTGAATTGGTTTTGACCGTGTCTATTGTATTTTTGCTTGTAATAAATGAAATTGATATTTGATATTTGGCATTGTATCTGATCATATTGTACACCGACACTTGTATGTTTCAATACAGCACAGCACATTATATATTGCATATTTGTGCATACTCGTGCATACCAAAACTAAACTGAATATACTTGATATATTGTACAGCTGATATTCACATTTGACATGGATCGCATTGGTTTCAAGTTTGTCAAATATCACATGTCGAATACCATCCAACAATATGGTCATTATGCACATGTTGATGTATGCAGTGATCGTATACTGGTCGATTGGTGCAATATGATCAACTACTAACGCAGTGTGGATCATCATATACTTGTAGCAGTATACCATATTGCACTGTTGATATTGCGCATCCAGTATCGACATGATCATTCAGATATACAGTGATGGATTCAAACAATACATACCATGATTGATACACTTGAAACATGTGTATCCAATCCATACCATGTATTACCAATATCTGTCATTTGTTCCACTTTTAAGCACGACATAGTATCAATAGTTTTTGATCTGGACGAATGACAATAAATGCCATCAGTCACTCAGTCATTCGTTCACTCATTGACAAAACATGACTTTGTCATCAGCTACGCTGACATCTATCCATCACCCATCCAGTATGCATAATGTTGAAACTGAAAGTGTGATACCAAGAGTAAACTGTGATAATACTGCAACGAATGGCATGATGGTTCACACTTGATATGTCTTGCAAACACTGCGACTTGTTTATTCAACAACATTCTTTACTACCAAGTAAAAGTATAGTATATTCGACTATAATGGCTAATCATATTACACCAATCCAATACCATACATACCATTTTACCAGGTTTGATGATTGATACATTTACAACAACCGAATAAAAACCATCAATATGACCCTAATATGGCATGTTGGTGTTGAATATGCTGATTCTAGTCGTGCAGTAATTACCAGTACCAAATCCACATTCACATCTACTAATACAAATTGTAAGAATGAATGATTTATTAAACATGCACTGTTTAGCAAGTGATTTTCAACAGTTTTTTCAATCAATTGTAGTTTAATGACTGCATGTATTTAATCTATTAGCGGCTTGTCGACTCCATCTCTTGAATCAAGGCATCCGCTTTGGTACCCATTGTATTGTGAAGTTTGAACCAGTCAACAAGTATAGGCTTGAGTTTAATCAAATGATAGTGGTCGGTGGCCAGATACACATGTATCAGTTTTGTAATGTCATCCAGTATACTTTTAACGAATTTTTGATGATTGCCCATTATATTTTTGATCAATTTGAGCGATCCGAGCTTTGAACCATTTTTGAGTACTCTGGCAGCATGCTGTATATTGTCCTCTTCACTCTCAAAAACACTAACAAGGTTTTGAGCAGACAGTTTGAAATCTTTGATCAGTTTTAATGTTGGAGCGCTAGTGGATCGAACATCCAACTGATCGAAATGCAGCGCTACTTGTTTAATCCACAAAAGATATTTGCTAGAAAGCAACTTGGCCAGTGCATGATAATCATCAATTTTTTGTTCCAGAGATCTTGAAGCATCTGATGTCGTTGCTTTAGGCCATATCATTGACCAAAGTCCGCCAATCAGTCCAGGTTGAGTGGAAGTACCAGGAGTTCCAGACTGCTCATCCAGGTTTGGTGAATCAGGCATATATTCGAGCAACACATGAACAAGCGCATCCCGTCCCCAATAGTCGCTTTTGTCATAAGTATGACCACCATCAGTAATATAGTATTGTTGTATAAGATTGGGGTCGTATTTTGTGTCATCAATCATAAGCTTGCCCATATGTTTCATTTCTGAATCTGCCAGATTCATCAATCCATTGATAAACGCTTGTCTATTGTGGGTGTTTTCATCCTCGGGAATGCTAACCGTTATATCTGGAACAGGTGGAGCGGCATAGACACTACTGGACAAGGCAAAAAACGTAGCAAGAATAGAAAAGTTGAGATACCTCATTTGATCAAGTATGCGGAGCCAGTTATGAGTATAACTGCTGGGAAAGTATGCGGGGTTTTATAGTCGATAGGACATCGAGGTTGGTAGTGTAATACCAAAAAAATGAAACTTTGCGTTATTGTTCGCCCTTACTCCCTATTGTAGACGCAAGTTTATATTATCGAGTAAGCATATTTTTCCATTCAGCCGTTCCTCACCTTTGTAGTCTCTGCTTGTTATCTTTGTACTTTTCATCATGTAGTAAATGCTCAAGCTTTGATGGAAAGCACAAAGCATATTGCTTTCCATCAAGCTATTGGTCGAATGGTCAGGGCTGTTTAAGGAATGGCGTCCTAAAACGTGATAAACTAGTAATCAACACATGAATGCTAAGCCGTACAAGTGGAAATATAAGGATTGCTAGGGCGATCAACATTCAGGAATGGGCTTTTCGTTTAGCTTTCAATATTTTGACTTTATTAATCAAACTATTGTTGGACTAAATATCAGTACTTTGTGGTCAGCCAGTCATATCAAACAACCTCATTTAATCGACGCTATATTGATTACATATCAACCATTCCGTATTTTTGTTCATTTGGTGATTGACATATTACCCAATCAACAGAGCATCAGTTTTATTGGTATCAGACGGATTGAACATTATGCGATATTGTGCTGCAATGCTTGACAGTTTCAAATGTATGGCCGCCATTATAACAATAAACAGCCGATCTTGTACGATCATTGATGGGTTGCAATAAAATAACGCAAACATGAGCATGTCGAGTTGGAAACAAGCAACCCGATATAATTGTGCACTATTCAGATACAAGATACGAGATATGTTGAAATGTAAAAGTATTCAATATAGGAAATCAGTAAAAATAGCAAGGACGATACAAACTATAGAAAGTGAGCAGTAGATGGGTATAACCAGGTATAACCAGGTATGAATGGGTATCCATTAATAGAATACAACGCTGATGATTTTATAATAGTTGAATTGGGTTATGCTTTTACAACAGATCACTACAATGTAACATGGTTTTGACAAGACACCAATTGAAAACCAGTAGTTACAAGTTTAACCGTTTTTTACAATAGTCTGGATTGTACAATGATTACTGTCCAAATGCACATGTCAAATGCGTGTATAACCAGGTTGACGATATTGGCCAGTTGACACATGCTGATCAACTCGAGTGATGTAATGGAATGTAATACAATGCAATGGAATGGAATGAGTGCACCAATCCAGAATACGAGTCAATCACGACATATGATCATGATGTGTGGTTGATACAACTATATAGTGACAATCGACATTGATATATCTACAGTATACAATGCCAACACAACGGTTGCAAGTCACTGATCATCAACGTGACATTGTGATTGCAACATGAACTGCATTGTATCGACTCGGTCAATATCGATCATGACTGACCGTGTCGAGTTGAATGCAGAGCATTACTAAACCACATGTTTGAATCATGTCAACTACAACACATATTGATGACCATCCAACAACTGAGTGACATTCAGTTGCATATAGTCTTGTTTGAGCATGCATTTGTTCATATTTCAGCATATTGACCCTTTTTAGGGTGAATAAGGGTGTAAAGCTACACAATCAACCATATGATACTCGAATGCATAGTCAAGCTGCAGTTCAACCAAGAATTGCGGCTATTATATAAATGGATATCCCTTCAAAGTTGAACATTGATGTCAAATCACCATTAACCCTGACAACACAAATCCCTTAGAACGGGCACTCGACATGTTTTTAATCTATCCATTCAATGGCATAAATACAATCCAAACCAACCTGTCAATCAGCCATATACAACGTGTTTGACCAATACAAACCAATACAATGAAACTCGCAGTCACAGTATTGTCATCAATCCTGTTGGCTTGTTCGGTCACTACAGCCAACCCAGTCAATCCAAGTGCAACTACAAGTACCGATGCTAGCACTTCAACAACTCAACCCACTGCAACTGAAAGTAACAAATCTGGGCTTTGGACAGCTTCTAATGAAGAAATTGCAAATTGGGTTGATGTTAGTCAATTTACAAAGGCCGATGCAGAGTTGATCAAACAATACCTAAAACTAACCCAAGAACGTGAAAAAGCAAAAGAAATGCGGAACTTGCTAAAACAAGAAATTCCTAAACAAGAGAAACTAGTAAAACAGCTAGATCAAGAATCTTGGTGGCTTTTCCGTGAATTTGGAAAAGGAAAAGGTCCAAAGTACGGAAAGAAGCTCAACGAAGCCAGAGAAAAGTATAGAAAAGAAGAGATAAAACGTATCAAGCTTGAAAAGGAGTATTATAAAATCAATCCCAAAGATATTGATTTGGGCCTTAAATTAGATTTTGTCGAAAAAGAGCTCGCAAAGCGCCTGTTTGGAGACGATCTGAATTCGCCACTATTTTACTCTCACGTGGGTTTTATGAGATCAAATATTGGTTTTGTTGAAAACATACTTAAATTCCTCAATTTCCAACTAGACCAACAGTCAGAATCTGAGCAAGCCTCCACTAGTGGAACCCAGAGTTTACCACGGAATTATAAAAGTTTATCAAGCAAAACGCCTACAGACCAACCCACTCAAATCTCATCCAATACAAAGGGAACTTTCAAAGTTCGTTCTAGTACACGGAAAGCTTATTCCAAAATGAAAAGTAGTCTTGGATCACGCTGGAGTCAATTCAAAAACGATGATGATTCATCTGATTCGGATGATTGATTTGAATGCTAATCTGGACTGGTTTTGACCAAATGTGTTGTATTTTTGTTTGTAATAAATACAATACAGTACAATACAATACAATTACCACTTGATATTTGATATTTGGCATTGTATCTGATCATATTGTATACCGACACTTGTATGTTTCAATACATTATATATTGCATATTTGTGCATATTCGTGCATACCAAAACTAAACTGAATATACTTGATATATTGTACAGCTGATATTCACATTTGACATGGATCGCATTGGTTTCAAGTTTGTCAAATATCACATGTCGAATACCATCCAACAATATGGTCATTATGCACATGTTGATGTATGCAGTGATCGTATACTGGTCGATTGGTGCAATATGATCAACTACTAACGCAGTGTGGATAATCATATACTTGTAGCAGTATACCATATTGCACTGTTGATATTGCGCATCCAGTATCGACATGATCATTCAGATATACAGTGATAGATTCAAACAATACATACCATGATCGATACACTTGGATCATGTGTATCCAATCCATACCATGTATTACCAATATCTGTCATTTGTTCCACTTTTAAGCACGACATAGTATCAATAGTTTTTGATCTGGACGAATGACAATAAATGCCATCAGTCACTCAGTCATTCGTTCACTCATTCACAAAACATGACTGTCATCAGCTACGCTGACATCTATCCATCACCCATCCAGTATGCATAATGTTGAAACTGAAAGTGTGATACCAAGAGTAAACTGTGATAATACTGCAACGAATGGCATGATGGTTCACACTTGATATGTCTTGCAAACACTGCGACTTGTTTATTCAACAACACTTTTTACTACCAAGTAAAAATATAGTATATTCGACTATAATGGCTAATCATATTACACCAATCCAATACCATACACACATCATTTACGCCATTTATGCTACTAGACAAGCAATAGTACCGCATTTCAGCAAGTTTTCATGTAATAGTCGCCACATGGATGAGGTTTAAAGTATTTTATTTGCCACACGGGTCCAATAATAATCAAAACTCGCTCATGGATTTTACCATTCGACAATAAAAGCATCAAGCCGAACTATAAATCTGCAAATATCCCTCAACATTCTTGGTCGAGTCTTTAATTTTGCATTACTGAGATATATCATGCAACTCGTTACTGCTTTTATTGCTGCTCTTGCTTCGTCAGCCTCTGCTCATTTTATTCTTACCAGTCCTGCGACGAGAGGATTTGATGAGCTCAAGGAATCTACTGCACCCTGTGGTGGATACAATACTGTTGCATCTCGAACGAATGCTGCTTTGAGTGAGCATTATGCATTCATTCATGCTTGTTAATGTATTGTGTACAATCTGAACGTATTTGTATGCACTGACATTACATTAGAGTCGAATCTTGTTCTTGAGATTGCAGATGCCAATGCTGTCATTACTGTCAAGTTTGGTCCTGGTGAGAACCCAACCACTTTCCCTTATACTCTTGGCAGTCGCAACTACACTGCAGTAGGAAACTACACCATTCCCATCGACATGACCTCTGCAAATGCGAGTGGGATATTACAAATGGGTCAAATCGGTACCATCCAAGTGATTTTACAAGGCACTGATGGTATGCTATACCAATGTGCGGACATTACTCTAGCTGCAACAAATGGTGGATCGTCTGCTTCTACTAGTGCTGCTGCTCCCGCTGGCACGAATGCTGCTAAAGCTGCCAACAGTGCCAAGAAAACCGCTTTGAGTGTGATAGGTCCAATGGCTATTGCCATCCCACTTGTTCTCCTGTTCTAAATATCAAATGAACTCATGTTGCACTTGTTTTCAAAATTGTGTATCCGCACGAGTATCATCTCTTGTCATCTTTAGTTGATTGGTATTGTTGGTGGTGATTGGCATGACAACAATTGCATTCCTGAAATTGTTTTCTTGAATTAGATTGCAAGCATGTATGATTTTGAATACAGCAAAATCGAGTGTGTATAGACTTGACAGTCCAACCCATATTTGGATTACAATACATGAATCTAGTGATTGTACAGTGCATGCTGGTCAAATGTGCACAATTCAGAACTAGTTTGTATATCATGATAAACGTTGTTTATTAAAAAGGTAACCAATGTGTAGTAAAACGAGGTACAATGAATATCCAATTATTGTTTATTTCAAAGAGATGATTACTGCAGGATAGAGTGATCCATTTTACGTGAATACGACTGTAAATCTTGGTCAAAGTATAAAAACCTGCAAATGTTTTATGCGTGGCATTTAGGGTGAGGAGTAGGCACACTGGGTTGACGAGTACTTGATAGTTTGGTACTATGGGTGTGATGCGGTTTATCATGCGTTGTTGTGCGCGGTTTGGGATCAGGGCTAGATTGTGTTGCAACAGGACTCGAGGTTGCTACGGCAGTAGTTGAAGTACTTTTTCCAGTAGCTACTAGAGTAGTTTCTGTAGCCGAGGTAGCAGTTTCTGTAGCTGAAGCACTTTTTCCAATAGATAAAGTAGCAGTTTCTGTAGCTGAAATACTTTTTCCAATAGACGAGGTAGCAGTTTCAGTAGATGAAGCACTTGTTTTAGTTGCAGTAGAAAGACTAGAAGTCGATCCAACACTTCCAGTACCATCCTTGCATTCAGCAGGAACGGAAAAGTCATTTTGATGGTTTCTTGCATTGGGTCCCATACCACGTTTGGAGAATCCTCTCCAGATCTCACATTTGTTGGCTCCGTTGTAGCGAGCAGCATCTGATGCAATGATGGCATCACGAGCATCGAGGAAAGTGGGATTGCATGGCTGGATCATCATGCCTCCAATCACGTTCTGCAGAGCAATAATGTTACCAGCCTTGCCTTTGGCATTGTAAAGATCGGTAGAGAATCCATTCTTGGCAACCAAGTTCCAGTAGACTTCCCAAAGCATGACTGCCCACACTTCACCAATATCGTGGACTTCATCGCGTGTTTGGAGATCGGCATAGGTCAAGGGATTGACCTTGATATCCGTAGTGTAAGGATGGGAACGAATACCAGAAGCATCTCCAGTGGCATAAGCGCCCATGACAATAGGGGTTGTGGCAACATCCGTTTTTTTTGAAGTAAGATACATGGCAATTGTGTCGGACCAGCCTTCACCCATACCACCCGATTCAAGAGCTTCCAAGCATTGGGTCGTGGCAGCTCCACCCGTCAACCGATTGGAAATACCATGCACATACTCGTGGATAGGAATGACGTTGTCAAGACCACCGTCGCGGTTGGGCGTAGTGGTAGTGAAACGGAACATGTCCATTTCACCAGGTTGACCATCAGCAGGAGCATAAAACTTGGCATCATCAGTACCAGCAGTGCTTTGAACATTGATGACAACAACATCGTTACCCTCACCGCCTTTACCAAAATTGTCCTTTTGGAAATTACCAGCAGCCTCGGTAAACCCATACTGATACGAGATATCGTGAACAATATTGCCAACTATGCGTTTACACATACATGAATACACAGTCTAGATAAATAGGATGTAAAAATACTTCAACAAAAATGCTTACTGTAGAACAAATTGATGGCGCTAGCCTTGACATTGGCAGCAGTTCTTGGATCTTCTTGCGGGTTAAAACTGGAATCAAAAACACCATTAACACCACTGCTAGGAGTACCGCTGGTTTGATCTGCAGCTAGAACATTGTTTCCAGTAGTTTCTTGACCATCTGTCCAACCTTGAGGAGAAGAAGCATTAAACTCGGGATTTTTAACCATTTCAAATCCGTCATTCACGTCAACTTTTGGAATGGGAATGACCTTGTACGAAGCTTTACTCTTGAAATCAACAGCGTGAATAACTTTGCCAGTATCAGTATGAGCCCAAACTTGAACCCACTGGGTCAATGGATTATCACGAAGTTGGAATTTATAAGTCTGAGCCATCGATCCATCGGCTTGAGCAACATACTCGATCATATAAGCAAACTTTGTATACATGGGGAGATGATAAGTCTGAGTAACCTGGTCAGACACTTGCTTAAAAGACAGTTTAGGTTCCGAGGCAATAGTCGACAAGTCACTTTTAGCAAAATGACTTTTTGTACCAAACGATGACGAAAAGGAAATAATTTGGCCAGCTTTGATATGAACTGCAGCTTGATGATTGGCAATACGAATACCATTAACAACGTGTGCACCATATATATGAGTAATCCCTGCAGCATCAGTAAATGTGTTGTACGCTTTAAATTCCTTGTTGGAAAGACCGAGTCGATCACAAATGTAGGCAGTACCGATTTTGACCGAATCCTCATTAGAAGGTGCTTTAAAATTTGAGGCATGGTTCAGAGGAAAGTGCGTTGACACAGATTTTGGGAAATAAAAAGGCAGATTGGAAACCGACTCTACAGGCTGGGAAAACGGAGCAGCAAAAACTACCGAAGTAGCAATAGCAAAAACAAAGGCAACAGACGATCCAAACATTATCTAGTGTATATAGGTTGCAAGACAATGAATACAAGTATAGTCCAAGCTAGAGTGTTGGAAATATAGGGTTTTATATAGATTAATTATTTCAATTTGGCGTTTCAGCTCAGCATGAGTTCAACCCGTAAAACGCCTAATAACAAACACCTGCGCAATTCATACCGGTGTGTGCCGATGCAAGTGGTCGAGGCATTAATGCTTAGGTTGATTGAATACCTGCCAACAAGCATAATACATCACACGTGGTTGCATTAAAATTTGAATATATCAGCTATTGGGGTAGTAACCATTTTTACCATTGTAGATACCATTAGTTAAAAGATGGATTTGTAGTATCATTCGACAACTCTGAAACTAGCTCAAATATGATTCATCTCAATGGTACAAAACAGATTCACATTGTAGTGTGTATTCATACATGCCAGTAACATTAATGATTCAAATATACTGCTCACTCAAACCAGTCTGTTGATATTATAGCAGTGACAAAATAAAAACTTCAAGAACCAATATTTATATAATTCAACCCAAGAAAACGGCAATAGAGCAATAATAATAGGGTTCATGAGATAAAAGACAGAGATGAACATTGTAAAATAGTGGCAGATATAAATGAGATGAAAAAAACTCGCACCGAAAATAATGTATGTGAACAATAAGGAGAAGCAAATGCAGATCTAGATTGGTATTGAATAACCAAAAAACGTGTAGATATCAAGTCAATGAGTTATAGATTCAGCATCACCTGCAACAAATCTCGGGCCATGATTTGTTCTTCTGTAGTAACAGAACAGACAGGCGGAATGCAATCATCCATGGCAGAAAAGCGTCCTATGGCTTGCAAATACAGCCGTTGTGCATTCTTGGCATGATGATGAATTGCATTGGTTACATTGCCATCTTCAAACATAATTCCCTGTGATGGATACTGATCAAAAGGTGTGAATATCCTGCATGAATTGGGATGTTCATCACACAACGCAGGCTTTGAGCCAGCAAGACTAGGTTGGTGATGATGGAGTAAAGGCGTGTCCACAGAATGAACTTTTAATATAAACGCAGTGCCAACTAATCTTGACAGATCATCCGGTATACTTTCAACAGCAGCTACAGTATTGACAATTGTGGGTGGATGCGAGATATCATGCGAAGGTGATCCTGTTTGCTTTTGATGTGAGTAAATGTCTGTTTCATTCATGCACATGTCCATCGGGTCGGAGCTAGACAGTATAGTGGAATCCTGCACTGACTCATCCACACTCACATCCATATTGTCGAGATTGTCACCAGTGCCTTTAGACTCTATGTTACCCTCGACTTTAGTCATGGGTAGGGTTGTTGTGGCAGACCGAAGCGATCGAAGGGGAAATGGAGTGCCAACAGTGTATGTGATACCCTCTTGAGTAGAGATATGTCGAAGCAGTGCTTGAAGTGATTCTCGTCTTTGTCGAACATTTTCTCTAAAGCTCACTCGACGTGGTTGTGTGTTTAAAGCAGTGGTAGATTTCGGTGATGAAGAGCCAGAGAGAGTGGTGAATTCATCAAGTGTTGATCCAATATAGGCTGGAGTTCCAGATGGCGTGGATGGAGTATGCAAAAAGGCAGGTGATTTGGGAGAGTAAGTGGTCGTTGTATGGGTTGCAAACGGTTTAGAATTGGATAGTGGAAGCGTCGATACAGACGCTCTACGTCTTGACACGCCAGTTCCATTACTGTTCAAGGAATCAACATCAAAAGATGATCCATTGTCACAAGTCAACGCAGTCGACAATGGAGAAAACCCATTTGTACTTTTAGGATTGATTTCCGGTAGTAATGGTAACATACGATCATGTGAATCCAAAGCAGCAATGGAATTACGTCTTCGATTCCTAATCGTAATACTTTGTCGAATCAGTTTACGGTCTTGCATAGACAATGAAGGATCTATAAAAAGCTTCAAATCTTCTTTTGATAATTGATCCCAAGCGGGATGAGAGTTTGGATCTTCATCCAAGAGTTCAGAGGTGACAGCAGCCATAAAAGCAGTAGCTGCTCCAGTAGATCGCCGTCTTCCTGAACTGGGTTTGAGTCCGTTACGTAAAGGAGTCAAAAGTGCCAACGGTGTGCTTGATGCGACTGATGCACGTTTATTTCTTCGACCTCTACCTCCACCAGAAGCAAATCGTGGAGCCATTTTATTAGTAGATTTAGTTAGAGTAGATGCATTATCCATGGATGCATTCAATGTATATGTTGAATGATATGGATCATGATGGTCGTGTTTTGAATCTTCAGTTTTTGCAGTGATTAAAGCGTCATGCAATGGATCAGAAACCTGTTCAAGATCGCTTTCAGAGTCGCTGTCCACATCGGTAGTTGTAGCGTCGGTTGTAGAGGTCATGGTAGAGATCACGGCAGTAGACTGTACCTCGTTATCAATTGGATTGATTTTTACAGTAGCAATAGGCATGACAGTTAGACTAGCAGATGAATGACGCCTATATTGTGCACTGACAGGAATAGAAACAGTTGTACTGACATCATGATTGGAATGAGATTGCAAGGCAGTAAAAGTAGTTGGCACATCTGAATGGCCAATGAAAAGATCGGAACCTAATCTTCTCTGACGAAACACATCACTCGTGTGATCTTCCTCTGAATAGTCACTTTCAGCACCTAGTAAAGGATATTTAGAATCCATCATCATAGTACTAGGAGATACAGTAGTGGATACAGGAGCACTGACAGAAGCCAGTGTAGTATGAGTAGGAGCGTGCATTAAAGCATGAGGTTCGACTATACGTGGCGATACAGAACCAATGGGCGATACAGCCAAATCGGATACAGATAATGGAGTGCCAGTAAGAGTAGAGCTTGAGGACACGATAGGAGAGGACACACAAGTAGAGCCACTGGATAAGCCAAACAGTGGTTGAAATTGAAACGATTGTTGAGGATGCATCATCAGTAATTGTTGAGAATTATGTTTTAAATGAGATGCAGACAATGACGAGTTGGAATAAAGATCATTCTGAGGGGTCATGGATTGCTGACGAAGTAAATGTTGATGAAGAGTGGAACGAGAATCCGAAAGCGGATGAGGAACAGCAAATGAATTGAAAGAGCAATTGGACAGACCAGCGGACGGAGAAATCCAAGCAGACATCAATGCACCCGATTCAGGGATAGTTTTAGTGACAGGAGTGGTAGAAATCACAATAGTAGAAGGACGATCCGACCTGAGATTGGAATGGATAGCAGTTGAAGTGGGTTGTGCGATGCTGATGGAGGGAATGGAAGCCAAGGTTGAGTTCCGCCTCG
This sequence comes from Batrachochytrium dendrobatidis JAM81, assembly GCF_000203795.2. Taxonomy (NCBI): domain Eukaryota; kingdom Fungi; phylum Chytridiomycota; class Chytridiomycetes; order Rhizophydiales; genus Batrachochytrium; species Batrachochytrium dendrobatidis. The sequence continues at coordinate 580,020 of NW_006281113.1, read as the reverse complement.
GGTGTTGGAACAGACCAAAATCCGACTGAGAAGGCATTTTATTATTCATTAAAGAGTTATAGTCATCGTGGATTCCAGTCATGGTCGAGTCATGGACACTTGGAATCAACGGAGTGAAATCACCAAACTGAATCAAGTCAGGCATTGATGTAGTAGAAGCAGCAACAGTAGTTTCAATGGAAGAGTCGGAATGATCGACAAGAGAGCAATGATTCCAACGAGAAGTGTCGGTTGCATTCAATGCATTGCATTCAGCACTAGTTTCAGATAAAGTCGAACTCAACCCACAACTAGTGTTGTTACTCAATGTGCATACACGGAGAGTGTTGGTTGTTCCTGTTGTTCCTGAAAGTCCTGAAAGTCCTGCAAGTCCTGTTGTTCCTGTTGTTCCAAACAACTCTTGAACAGTCAGATAACCTGCTGCTGGTGCTTGCGACTCAGACAAGGCCAATGCAGGCGGTTGTGAGGCTGCATCATCGTTGGAAACAAACAACTCTGTCAAGTCAAAGTCCATCAATAATAATACTAGTTCAATAATAACCAGTTGATGCTTCGATAGTCAAGATTTTCATTCGTGCTTTGATCTTCACTTTGATTTATTCATTCTTGATAACCATGAGATAATCCATCTAAAATCTGCTCTAAAACCTGGTTACCACCATGCTTGACTACCATCTCTCTTGCCTTTCTCTCCATACTCTTCAATTCCTTTGCTGTGTCTGCAAACACTCCCGCATTCTCTAATATCTCAATCGCATACTTTTTAATATCCATATCTCGTGTTCGCTGTCTTAGTATACCTGTGTGATGGAATGGTCATTAGCATGCTTCAAACTGTGTCATGTTTTTTAATACACTACTCAACTGCATAGTTGCGATGACTTGCTGCTGTCTTTATGGATACATCGAACAATCGGGTATGAGAATTTACCCTCTGTTAAATCCTCTGCATACCCTTTGCGATCATGATACTTTTAAAACTGTTATCATCTTGAAATAAAAGTGTTTTGAAACAGTAGGCTTACTTTGGCTGATTTTAGATTCAAATAATCGTCACGCACTTGATAAAATACACCAATCAGATTCACTAGTTTGATGTATTCTAGCGCTGCCGGTGACTCAATGTCACTTGTATATCAAATTCTATGGTTACCAATCCATATCATTCTACTACCGGGTATACTAAAACACAACTTACAATGACGAGTTTGCACACAGCTGCATCATTCGAACTCCCAATCGAAGAAGACCTCCTGTCTCTAAACATTTACTCAGTACATTTAAATCCATACCCAGTATCTCAAACTAAAACTTACTGTTTTCTACCATTTTCAAATAATCAGATTCACTTGGACAAACAACTGTGTCCCTCCAATGAATCTCCATCCCCTGTCCCAAGTGCAGCAATTGCAACTCTTCGGTAAATGCTTGAACAATTCTCACATCCTTCAACATCAGCACGTTTTCCAAAGCAATAAAGTATCTAAAACAAAAAAACATGTCAATCCATGTCAATGCATCCATTCAAACCAGTTGCCAACCTACGCGTAATTAGCAGCATTGATTGTACTTGCAACTCCAAAAATCTTGTGCGTGACTAAACATTGTATGATTAAAAAGAATTCACAAGATGTTATACAACAATAGGATTGAGTTTAAACAGATCTGTTTACCTGGCACTCCACGTCGTAAATCAGATCCGTCTTCTACATCATCGACCCTATTCATCAAGTATGATTTAGTACAAGCCACTATTTAAATGATGCAAATCACTTACAATAAACTCGCAGTATGCAGCATAGCAACCACTTGCTTGATAATGGCAAGTTTTTCAGTGGGCACCTGGAACCATTTTTGAAACCCTTCAATAAGCAAGTTTCGTATTTCCTGGCCAGGATGCTGAATGAGGTATTGATACGGCTCAAGCACAATCTAAATAAGAGTGTATTGTTGTGTCAGCACCCATAATGGTCTGATAAATACGAGGTAATGCGCTACACTTTAAACCTTGCCTCTTTTGGGTCTTGAGAACTCATGGATAAAGTCGGACTCTCTAGACTCAAATTAGTTATTAATTCAAACCCTCAGGAAATCACGTTATGGCTGCAACAATAGGAATAAGAAACTGTTATTCTTGATATTGATTTCAGAATATCAACACAATTGTTGATTTGAATGACAAGATCGTCTATTGTGTGTGTCACGATAACAATCTGACTTGTTGACACGATCCATTGATTCTCTCGACTCGATACAAGACAATCCTTGATTTTGTATTGATGGGTTTCAACAGTCTCTTGTATATCTGTACACCAACTAAACCAATTGTAAAGTTTTACAAAAAAACTCCGTTTGAAATGCTACAACAGCAGTCTGGTTTCAAATCATGATGAAATTGACCTGAAATGTAAATAAATATTTATCTGTTGGCAATTATAAACCAATCAAGATCTGATCATCAATAAAGATGGCAACGCAAACGTGCAGACTCTTGAACTTTAAAAAAAGTACTAGATTTGTGTCGAGTCGCATTACTTGATTCAACACCATCTTTGTGATTGGATTGTTACTTTTTAAATACATGACAATTGATTATTACACTTTTTGTTTCATCACTTCAATTCTATTATTTTTGGATTGGGTTGCAATCAACCATTCACTCGATATTTATTCAGTTTTTTTGGACTTTTTAACTTTGGGGTTGCTCTTGGAAGGGGTTACACCTTTAGATTTGATTTTTATAGGTAAAGTGGCTGTTTCAGATACTGATGATGATGAATGTGCAGATCTTTTTTTGGAAATCTTGACCAGCCGTTCACCTATAACAAAAACAATTTAATATATACATCATCCACTCAATGTTGAGCATTCATCTTACCAGAATGAAACCCAAATGGCAATGATTGCAATTCGAGTCCGGTTTTTGGAGTTCGTGGAGTATAAGGTACATCCAAAGCCTTGAGACCTTGATTGATCAATGTATCTTCTTGCAATACTGGATCAACTCGATGACTTGGTACAATCTGCACAATCCGATCAAATGCTCTTTTTCCCACACGCATACCTTGATGCACATCTGAAGGATGTAGAATTGACATGGTTGCCATTTCACCTACATCTACCAATTTCATGTGTGTTTCTGGGTTTGTGTTGGGTAAGAGTTGAATCATATTGTAGGTGGAATGATCTTTTGAGGACTTGGATTGAATAGGTTCTGTAGTGATTGTTTCAGAAATATTGACTGATTCCAAATCATCTATTTTAAACTGAATGAATCGAATAAGACTCTTGTTTCATTAGTTTGAAAGAGTACATAAAAGAACTTACATGCATTGGGACTCGAAACAGCCATAGTTCAGTTTCATTAGATGATGAATCTGATTTAGAAGCAGAGAATGTGAGAGGATTGGATACAGGAAGTGATGAAGAAGTGTAAGGAATCTTTTCAAGTCCATGAGGGGGTTGAAAAGGCCAAGACGAAGTATGTTCTTGATCCATTGTTGGATTATAAACAAGAAACAAGAAAAATATTGAATGTCAAATTTAGATTTTAACCCAAAATAAATTGATTAAAATTGATGAATTACAACAAGAATGAAGGACAGAAATAAGAATAGAAACAAGAGAAACAACAAGAGAGATTTTCATGAGAAATAGTTTTTTTAAATATCAAACTTGAATGACAAGAACATTGATCGTGTCTTGCATTTTATTTTATTGTAAACTTGAACATTTTATTCATAAAAAGTTTGTATTGTAAACTGTGCTTTTAGAATGTAACAAAATAGTTTGGCGCAGTTTCAAACATCAAAATGGATTTGAAATGATTTTATGCGTTCTTATTCCTTTTTGTCTTGTTATAATCCATTCACTATTCAATACGAATTGTTTGACATGTCATTGATAAAGTTCTTTTTAACAACACTGTTTTTAAATACTATAACTGTATCAGCTCAAGGAATTGGTATTGCAGGATCTCCACAAGCAGCTCAAGCAGGTGTAGAACAATTCCAATTCTTTCTACAAGCACCAGGAAACTGTCTTATTTCTCATACCGACTTGCCAATAGATGCTCCTTCCAAAAACCTCGCTGCGTTGTGGATTAGAGCTGTATTTCATGATGCAGGAACATGGGATCCCAATGCTGTTGCTCCAGCACTTTATGGCGGAGCCAATGCAGGAATTAGGTCGTTTGCTAATGTGAGCGAGAATGCAGGACTGTTTGCATCGCTTGCTCCAAGGTTTCAGCAGAATACTGCTGTCAATATGTCGGCTGCTGACACAATTGCTCTTGCTGGATTGACATCAGTAACTCATTGTGGTGGTCCACATATTCCTTACTCCCCTGGAAGAATTGACACCACCACTCCCCAAACTCCCATAGGGAGGATCCCTGAAGCAAACGAACGATATCTTACTGTCAAACCCAAACTACAACGCATGGGATGGACAAACGAAGACATTGTTGTCTTGGTAACTGGAAGTCATACTATGGGGTAAGTCAAGTCACGTCTTATAAGAAAGCTTAACTGAATCTAACTTGATTGAATAGTGGAATTCATGCAGCCAACTCTCCTCAACTTACAAACAAGTCGTATATTCCGTTTGATACAACTCCAGGTGTATTTGATAATGATGTGTTTATTCGAGTGTTGGCTGGTCATTGTCCTGTTCCTGTAGATTGTGATATTGCCAATGATCCAGAGTTGCGTCCTATTGTTCAAAGGTATACTTGATTCATGATAAAAGTCTTGAATGGTTTAACATACAGTTTAATTAAATATTCGTATACTGTATGATAGATATGCTGCGGATCAAAAGGCTTTCTTTGACCAATATGCCATTTCATTTGCTAAACTCTCCAATCAAGTTACTGGAGTAACACTCAATCCAGCCATGAGTATATCTATTGCAGTTCATGCTAATCTGTTGGAAGAAGGCACGACTGATTTGGATGGAAAGATTCTTAGTGGACCCAATGCAGGCATGTTAGGAAATGGAATGAGTATAACAGGATCGAATACAACACATGTTAACAAAGCGACACCTTCGCAACAATCCAATAGTTCAATCATGTATTCATCCGGATTCATTCTAAGAGGATTTATGCTGTGTGTGGTTTGGATAAGCACTTGTGGAATTTTATCTTTTGTAAACTGAATAAAACTTGAATTCAACGTTTTATACAACACTTTACCAGATATTTGATCAAGAAAATCGAGTGTTGAATTCATCTTGACATTGTTACTGCAAGACTTACTTGTACATACTCATGAATCGAGACGAGTCTTTGCGATGTTTGGAAATATCCAAAAAGAAGTTTGCAGCTGGTGAAACAGTTGCTGCATTAAAGTTTGCCAACAAGGCTATTGCATTGGATGTTTCTACAGAAACTCAAACATGGGTGTGTTGCTATGAGTGTTGATGCACTAGTTAGAAAAAAGTGCTTTGTTGGTCATCATTACTGTTTATCAAGTTCATTCTAGTCAAGTTTCTGTTTCAACATCACTAGTGAATGTCTTGAACTAGAATTCTATTCTAAAATGTTGTTGAAAACCTCCCTGTATGAGTGTCTGGCTATAACGCCCCTTTTGTTGGTCATGCACTCGTTGAATTCTTTTACTAATTCTATATCTCATTCTTGTTGTTCTGGATTTCATTTCATTCTGCAATCTGTGCTTTAGCTCGAGTTTTTAAATAATCAATCATCTACTGCCGATACAAAACCTTCATCTACTTCCACAGGTCCAAATCTTCGTCAAAGACATTCATCTACTTCTGAAACTCATTCCTCATCGTCATCTAAACCTACGGCTGCACAAGAAGATGAATCATCGAGACCATTCACAGATCTTCAAGTCAAGGGAATCAAGAAAATTCGTGCTTTTAAAACCAAAGGTGATTTGTATGGTATCTTGGGTTTAGAAAAAGACTGCAGCGAATCAGATATCAAAAAGGCATATCGCAAGGTGTGTTGCTTGTATGACTTGTGTGGATATTCGACTCTTTATTGACTGGTGTATTTAGCTTGCATTGCAATTTCATCCTGATAAATGTGGTGCTCCTGGAACTGATGAAGCATTCAAGGCAATCAGTCACGCATTCACTGTTTTAGGCGATTCTGACAAAAAAGAACACTATGATCGATACGGCATAGATCCAGATACTAGAGCTGGTGCTGCTGCTGCATCTCGTGGTGGTGCTGGATTCCGTGGCTTCAATGGTCAACGCTTTGAAGGAGATATTAGTCCTGAAGATCTATTCAGAATGTTTATGGGTGGTGATGATTTCCCTGGATTTGGTGAGTTGGCTTCAATCCCATTTACTCATTGATTTGGAATACTGACACGTTTGTACATTCTTGACGTATAGGTGGAGCTGGGTTTCATACATTTTCCTCCAACTCACAGCCAAGAGCTCGGTTCCGTCAGGCACAAGCACGTCAAGGAACTCAAGTCAACTCCAGTTCTCTTCTTCAAATCATCCAAATGCTTCCTGTCATCTTTTTAGGACTATTTACTCTAGCTTCGTTGCTTTCTTCAACCCAACCGGATGCCTTTTCATTCACCAAATCTAGAGATTATCCTGAACAACACACCACTTCAATCCACAAAGTTCCATACTATGTCAACTCTGAACACTTTAAATCCAACTGGGCTTCAAGTGAATCCAAAACAAAAGTGTTGGAGGGTTCTGTGGAAAAAGCTTATCTCCAAGCCTTGGAACGAGGATGTCGAAGCGAACTGGAAAATAAAAGATTCCAAATCCAACAATCGTACGGATTATTCGGAGTAGACAAAAAAATGCTAAAACGAGCTCAAGGAATGCGGCTACCCAACTGCGAACGTGTTGATCAATGGAATAATGAAAGTTGATCAAATTGAAAATGTATTTTGTGTATCAAATTTAAATACTTGAATGATCATGTAAAATAGACTCTTCAAAGTGTTGGTTTCTTGGAATCATGACTACTAGAGTGTTGGTTTCAACGACAATATCGCGACATGGACCGAGTATAAAATAATAGTGTACAATTTCAACCATCAACGATAAACCAATCCTTTTAGAATGGACACACTCGACAACATCAACAAAAATCAACTTTAATAAATTATGCTTTGGATAGGGTTGAGCAACGCAAATGAAATGGATATGCATAAAATAATAAGTTGAGTGACCATAACTAGGCAATTCTTGGCTGGAATCAATGATCGCTTTCAAGCCCAGGAATGTCCTTGATTTTCATAGCGACAATCTCCGTCAACACCTTGCCGATGATCTTTACTCCTTGGTCGACTTGTTCTTCAGTGATGCAGAGTGGTGGAGCAAGACGGATGATGTTTTGGTGTGTGGGTTTAGCCAGCAGACCATAGTGCTTTAGTAAAAGACAGATATGCCAAGCCGTTTTGTCACTTTTGGTTTCATCAATAACAATGGCATTGAGAAGTCCTCTGCCACGAACAATCGAGATCAAAGGGGAGTGAAGAGATTCAAGTCCAGCTCGGAACCTTTGGCCCATGAATTCAGCACGCTCAGCCAACTTTTCTTCCTTGATGACTTCGAGAGCAGCCATAGCAACAGCACATCCAAGTGGGTTACCACCATACGTGCTTCCGTGTTCGCCTGGTTTCAGACAAAGCATGATATCCTTGTTGGCAAGAACGGCAGAAACAGGATACAAACCTCCCGACAAAGCCTTGCCCAAGATCAAAATATCTGGCTTGATTCCTTCATGATCAATAGCCAACAGCTTACCAGTACGTGCCAAACCAGTCTGAATCTCATCAGCAATAAAAAGAATGTTGTACTGTTTGCAAAGATTGTAGCAGCGGGTAAGATAACCCTCATCAGGAACGAAAATTCCTGCCTCGCCTTGGATGGGTTCTACAAGGAATGCGCAGATCTTGTCACCATGGGATTTGAATGCAACTTCGAGTGCATCAGCATCATTGTAGTTGATGCGTTTTCCCGTTGCAGGACAGATGCTAGTAATGTTTGGAACAAATGGACCAAAATCATTGGTTGCATCTGGATCGTTGGACATGGAAATAATAGAAATGGTTCTTCCGTGAAAGTTGTTTCCACATGCAATAATAATAGCCTCATTGGCTGGAATGTTTTTCTTGAGATATCCCCACTTGCGAGAAAGTTTGAAAGCAGTTTCAACAGCTTCTGCTCCTGTATTCATGGGCAGCACCATATCAAATCCAAAATACTAGACACATGTACATGATTTAGACTCAAAGTATGATGGTATCAGTGATGAACAGGATACCCACCTCGGTAATATATTTGGCATAGTTTCCAAACGTATCCGAGTAAAAAGCGCGAGAGCACAAGGCGAGTTTGGCAGCTTGATCAGACAAAGCCTTGAGAATCTTTGGATGCGAATGACCTAATTAAACCATTCATACGTGTTAATCATTTCAGTTGATTTGAAACTTGGTTTGTATTCTGCATTGGATGCTTGGAAATCAAATGTAAAATCAACGGCGAATTTACGAGATTAGATGAACAACATGCACAGGAATAAGCACGGATCAAATCGAGTCATTAAGGATTTGTTTTTAAAAGAAATGAATCCCTGATGATTTCAAAGCAACCGATCAAACCGGCCAAATTGTTGATTGACCATAATACGTCACATGATCAGATATTGATAGTTGACAACAGTTGTCACTAGTCAGCAAGAGCAATAAAAATCAAATCACCTTGGTTTGTAGCAGAATAAGCAGACAGGAAGTCCATATAAGTGCGACCTTCTGGATCGGTCACATAAATGCCGTGAGCAGAGGAAAACACTACAGGCAAGGGGTGATAGTTGTGAGCACCATATTGATACTCTAATGCAATGATCTCCTCTGAAGACTTTCCCTTTTCAGGAGAATTCGTGGTACGAGAAGCTTCTCCCAAAACAGCAATAGTCTTGGTTGCGGCCTGGCACACAGTGCCGTGAGCAGTTCCATTGGTTGCAGTAGTCATACTGTTTGTTTTAGTGGTTGGGCTAGAATTTAGGGGTTAGAAGTTAAGAATTTGGGGAAGTTGCCAATCGTGACGTTGTGTCCCCAAATCTCTGTTCTTGTCAGTATTCAAGCTGCTTGTGTGGTCACGATGTTCTGTGTTTATTTAGAGTCTGTTCGCTATCTGATTACGAAATTTACAGTCGTGTTCACGTTAATTTCCATTGTAAACACGATTATAAATACTCGCCTAGTTATACCAGAATGGAATTAAATCGGTATTTCCGTTTCCTTGAAACATATTAGTTTCAAGTCAAGATATTACATCTTGTCATACACTCTACAATCACCAGTTTTTTTTGTATTCATATAAAATACAATTACAATGTAATCCTGTTACAAGACTTTCAACATCACTTTATATTCAATTCATTCGTCATTCTCTTCAAACACCTCGCCATAGGTTTTTAATCGATTCTTCAATTCAGAATTCTCCATGTCCTGTTCAGCAAAACAAACGAGTAAATCTTCTTGCTCTTGCTCAATCTCTAGCCGTTTGGCACGCTCCTGATCTAGACTAAGCTGTAATTCGGTTATCGTGGTGGTGAGTTGATTCACTTGTGTGGAGTTATTGGATTCTGGCTGATTGAATTGTGCAAGCGTGGATTCAAGCTTTTTTATGTGTTCTTGCTGGGACGCTACTGTTTTTTCCAATGCTTCCAATGCTGCCTTGTGTTGAGCAATCTCATTTGCTGCTGCTTCATTGAACCCATTATGCATTGGCGAAGTCGAGTTATCACGTAAATGATTGGTATGGGTACTCGATTCATCAACGCCATGACGATGACCAGGGGGTGCGTCTTTGGGTAAAACAGTCGTCACGGATCGAATCATTAAATCTGTACATCACCAAATGGCAAACATGCTTTATATTAGCACACATTTTAAAAATACAAATCTAGGCTATTACATACCATAATGAGATTTAAAGAATTCAACAAAAGAGTGATCAAAGTAAATTTCTGGTCCATTCTTTGGATCCACAATCTCGTTCTTCTATAAAATAGACAAAAGGTTTGAGTGTATACATACGTTTTCAAATGGTTTCACTACATGTCACATTTACCTTGAGAATATGCAGAAATGAACTGTTGAATTGTTTAGATTCGCGAAGTCGTTCCAAACGACTTTGAAAAACATCAGATCCAATACGACTCATGACTAATCCTTGAATATTGGCCCTATTGGATTATTGTAGAATGGTTCAAAATCTCATTACATGACAAACCCATGGATAGATGTTGATATGGTGTAAAGTACCTTGAAAACACAGGCTCACTGTCGTCATTAAACTCATAACACAGACCAATGATAAAGGCAGCCAGTCCTTGTACAACAGCATTGACACCAGAAGATTGATTCACTTGCTCAACCAAAAACTGCATGTTGCTTCCTTCAGTCAAAAATTCCTTGACTGCTCTTGGACAATCATAAAGCCATTGGGCAAGCAAAGTCCATAGCCCAATTTGAACACGTAAATGCACACCATTACGACTAGCACAAAGAAGTGTATACATGCACTTGTGAAGCAATGAAATATGCTCCTCCCCTTCTTCAAATTTGATCAGTGCTGCAGTTTGTTTGGATTGTCGGTTATCTCGGATGAGGTGCTGGAATATCGAAGTAGCAAACCAAGATATAAACGAATCTTTTCGTGACTCGTCCAAATCAAGAATCGATGAAATAAGCAGAGATCCTGGCGACACGGGTAAATCTAACTCGTATATATTGCATTTGAAATGAACCGTCTGTCAGAAACTCAATCCGTATACAGCCAGTTCAAACATCACATACCCAATGCGTTACTGTTGGGATTGTCCGCTGGAGGTGGAACAAAAGTTGAAACCAATGCAAGTTGGCTATCAGGATTCTTGTATACATATGCCTAGAAACAAACATGCATCAATATTAAAACTGCATAATACTAAAAACAATCAATGCATGTATAGCATGCCTGGAAAATATAAGTAGCAGCAGCACGAATGGAAATATGATCACGACCCATAGCAACCAAAATAATACTGATTATACTTGGTCTTGGTGCACCTGGAGACTGTTTTTGGTTGGAAACGCCGACATGTTCAGGTCGAGTAACAACAGTAATGACTGATTTTCCAAAGGTTTCTTGATTGACCAAGTTTCCACGAATGGCATCAGCAACAGTGAAAAGAGCCTGTGCACGAACACGAGTGGGCACATGGAGTGCCATACCAAGTTGAAAAAGTGGAACAATAACATTGGCATGTCCCAATGCAGTCTGTAAAAAGCACCCAAAATAAAATTAAGTTGAACGCATCTTCAATTCCAAGACAGATCGAGTACCAATACCTGATTCATGGATGTATTGGGATTTTTTTCCGCCACAAGAATACAAACTAGTTCTAAAACAGAGTTGACATTGGCCATTTTTTGATCAGTCCATTCAGTCCGCTCATGTGTCAATGGGAGATCAGTAGCATTGTTATGATCATGCGAAAGCACTTTTGAAACTAAAAGCTTGCCAAGCTGTTTGATGCAGCTTGTTTCTCTAAATAGATTCTAGAATTTAAAAAAATCAGTTTAAATCAAGATCCAAACTGTATAAAAAGTTGTCAAAATAAATGATTTACCTGGTTGGATACATTGTGTCTCAATAAATTCTGCATCAATTGTAGACAGTCTTGTACAATAATTCCACCATCTGTTGCACCCTCATCCAAAATAATAGACAAGAGTCGTTCAAATGCGTTTTCAAACGCAATAATTTTTTGGATATCGGCATTGGACTGTGTGAGAGAAATCAAAAGCAATAAACCCTCTAAATTATGATTTGTACAAAGATTAGAGTTTGTGAAGTTATAAGAATCTGTATAGTTGATTTACCATTTCGAATAATTTCACGACGATCATCGAGAAGATCAATCAGTCTAAAGTATACAAACGTAGCAGTAGAATATCGAGTCAATATCAATGGAGTTGAGAGTGATAATCAAGCATAGATCTGGGATATTTACCTTGAAATTCCCATGGGACTTGTCAAAACACAGTCTTGCAAATGTGGGCCAGCATTGTGGAGCAAAGTAGTCAAAAACTGAACAGTGTCCAATCGAACATAAAAGTCGAGCTCGGCCAAAATATCCAACAACAGAGTGACATTTGCAGCATCCTAAGCCAACCAGTATTAAATATTGGCAAGCATTCATTGTTCATGAATCAAGTGAAACCCATTACCTTTGTGTATATTTCGGTAAACATAGTGCCAACATCATGACCATCATTATTTGCTGGATCTGTAGTTTTTGGAGTGGTTGCCTGAATTACAGCACAATGGTCGCCATTACAAAAAGTCAACACAGTATTGAAAAAGACGATACAATCCAACTGGTCTTACTTCCTGAGCACACAGAATATTGAGGGTTTCGAGAGTGGATTTGATGATCTCAACATCCATACGATCCGACTTGAGTACATTGATTAAAGCACTCATGGCTTTGGTACCAACATCCTAGACAGATTCACAATAGAATCCAGATAAAGTGAATGTAATATCAAGTAATGAGTTAGATTGACTAATCTGTTCATGTATAAACTGCACATGAAAAGTCTGTATGAGGTTCCAGTACTAAAATAAGTTCTTATTTCTTATGAAAATCCTGGCCAGAGTTCAAGACAGTTTGATGAAACCACTCACCAGCTGCCAGTCCCTAGCAAGACCTCTTAAAACCTGAACAGCAGCTCGTCGATCTTCGAGTAAAGTAGAGTTCATGACTCTATCACATAATTTATCGATAGTTTCCTGTGGTGATTGAGGTTGACCCTTTTGACCTTTTAGAGCAGAATATCCAGACATTAAAAAATCCATGATAATAGAAACTGAAGTTGATGACAGCGAAGGAAACTCACGCGAAGCTCAAATCACGACTTTGAATTCAACAATTTATTTCTTATTTTTCAAGACTTCTTTAAATGCCTTGACAACGCAAGTGACTCGCTCACACAATGGAGGAAGTGTCTTGATTTGTAAGTTTGGATATAACAGCAATCCTGACATTCTTTCAATGTATTCAACTGGAACAATATAATCTGTAAGTGGAGGAGAATCTTGAATAACTTGATTGGGAAGCACAAATGCTTGTGCAAATGTCTGATTCTTGACTGTTGCTACAATAACTATTTATTTCAAGTCAGCATTCAGTTGTACAAATTCATGATTTTATATATTACTTGCCTTTGAAAAAGTGTGTAGGCACTGCAGTGTTTCCTGGATCGCCTAATAATTGATACTTGACCCAATATTTTCCATCCTCATCTTGAGTAGGCAAGAATAATGGTCCTGTAGTAACAACCACTTGATCAAATGTCTTGGTTAACGATCTCACAAATCGTTCAACTTGTGCCCAATATCCTCGATTAAATCCTTTGGCTACTTGAGGTGAAATATTAGACACTAGAATTCAGTTGATAAAAGAAATGCTTTAGATGTACAAGATAAATACATTATTTAAATCAGATCGAGTAGACTCACATATAAATGTTTCATCAATCGCATTTTGAGATTCCTTGACATCTGCTGCAGGTGCCAAATGTCCTCTAAAATTCAACTTAGTATTAATGTTCTCATCCATGTATACAGACTATACATTATACCTATCAAATCCAGATCCAGCATAGTCGCTGAGCTTGGAACGAAACTGCTCAGGAACTGCCTTTTCCTCTTTGAATTTAGATTTGTTACGATCAGGACCATCAGATTCCTTATTTTCATCATTTGAAGAATCTATAAAAGTATCCCTTGTCAGATACTCGGAAACCCAATGAGCATTCCGAGTTGCTCTGTTATACGACAAGGCTGATGTCATAAGCCAGGGTTAGATGGTATTGAAGCTTGACTCAATAAACCAAGTGTGTTATTACCATACACATCTCGAGCAAAATAGTCTGCAGAAGGTCCTATAGGAATAATCCAGTAATATATAAAAATAAGTGGTCATCCTTGATAATCCACAATAGTTTATCAGGTTCAAAAACCTCTTGATGACATACCTGGATGTCCATATCTGTCCATTATAGTATTTATATTCTCCTTTACACCATACGATGGTTTGAACGTAGCATTCTTTTTAGATGCAACATCTACAGTGGAATGACCAGATGCACCTGTAGTGGTGTCGGATCTTCTAACTAACCAATACGATATTCCAGCACCAACCACTGCACTGGCAGCAAGCATTCCAGATAAACGCATAACCATGTTGAAACTTGAAGGGAAACAAACTGCAGTCCTTTCACTGTCAAGCTTTCTAACCAAGCATTGAGGTGTTGCTGATCATCACTGTCCAACACTAGTCAACATTTTATACAACACCTGCATTCATGCAACAACTCAAACCAATACAACAACTCAAACAATAATCACTACTATCAACTTAATCTCAATGCTAATATGAACTATTCCGATTAAAAATATGCTAGTCATGCATGGCTATGAAATGACTCGAGTAGGGTCCAATAATAGCAAACAATAGTTTAAACCTTTTAATTCATGGCGTTGTTAACATTGAACTACAAATTTATGCAATCGGTCAACATGAAATCTCGTTTGCCGCATAATTCAAAACGATGGTTGAGATTCAGTTGAAATGCAAGCTGTTTGAGACTGTCAATTGTCTGAAGTTGCGGGTCGTTTGTATACATTCTACTAGAATGATGTCAATTCAATAAAGCATCGAGTTTAGTCAAAACAGACTGCTCGACCCTTGCTTTACCTCCACGTGCTAAAATGCCAACTTATAACTACCCGTTAGAATACAATCAAACTTAGTACGCCTCAAAGCCATTGTAGGTATGAGGTAATCGTCCAATTCAACTCGTGCTATATTAGTGCACAAGATGAATCAAAGTGATATCGACTGGATAAAATATTGATTTAATCAACAAATTGTCAAGATCCCGGACTTGGTTTCCGCGTGTGTTAAAGTGCCCAATTATAAATTACCCGTTCAACTTGCTAGTAATCAAAAACGCCCAAAACTTACTATAAAATATCTAGACTACTTCGTGTAGTTTAAAACACAACACCATACAGTTCAAGTTGTATCAAGAAAATGTTTAGTCAGATTGTCACTGCACTGGTGTTGACACTTGTGTCGTCCGTTGCAATCGCTGCTCCTGCTACCGCTGACAAGAACAAGGCTCCTGCATTGCCCTTTCACTTTCCCAAATCTATGGGCGAACATCTTCCATTCAATGCCGAAAGCAACAGCCTTAGATCTTTCACGTCCGAAGAGTCTACCAAGATCGGTCTCAAGTATCTGATGACTAAACTGAATTTGTCCAGCGACAGCTTTAAAATCTACAACAACTTTACAGACCATGCAGGCATCACTCACGTGTATGGTGCACATGTCATCAAAGGCGCCCGTATCGCCAATCATCAAGCTGCTGTTCACGTTTATAAAGGTCAAGTTACATCTTACTCTGCTTCGTTTGGTACTAGCAGTCATTTCGCCAAAGAAAAGCTTTCAATTGCCGCTCCAAAAACACAGGTGTCTTTTGAACAGGCATCTGCTACGGCTGCCGCTCAATACGGTATCCCTGTCTATAAAAAATTCGCCAGTACTTTCGAGTACGTTGAACTGTCCGATGGAAAAGTTGTCTATGCTTTCAAGTTCCAGCTGCGTGATAACCCACTGACTCAATGGCTGCAAGTGTGGTCAGATGCTGCTACAGGTAAGGATTAAAATTGACAATCACCATTCAACACGTCTATTGTGTATGTGTTCTATCCCCAAACTAATGCCATGAATCTGACCTATTATTCAATATTCCATCATACAGGCAAAGTCGTTCAAGTTGTCGACTTTGGTTCCAAGGCCTCATACAAGGTGATTCCAGTTCCCAAAATTAATGCTGATGATGGATTCTCGCTTGTCAAAAATCCTGAATTCAAGGCATCTTCACCCAACGGATGGTCAGATGGAACTTCCACCAGCGGCAACAACATCAATGCTGTTTCATTCATTTCTGGTCGTGCTGCTGGCACTGGCAACAATGGCGTATTTGATTCCAATTTTAATGCCAATGCTGATCCTACTGATGCAGAAAATGTCCAAGCATCTGCGGTTAATCTTTTTTACATTGGCAATTTGATGCATGACATTACTTACCAATACGGTTTCACTGAAGCTGCTGGAAACTTCCAAAATGACAACTTTGGTAAAGGCGGTAGAGACGGTGATGCTGTCATTCTTACTGTGCAAAGTCAAGAAAAATTCAACAATGCCAACTTCTTTACTCCTTCTGACGGTCAGAATGGTGAGATGAACATGTTCATCTTTACAAAAACCAATCCACGCCGCGATGGTGGTCTCGACAACACTATTCCTTTGCACGAGTACGGACACGGTCTTTCAAGTCGTTTGACGGGTGGATCTGCCACGTCCCAGTGCTTGCGAACTCTTGAATCGGGTGGTATGGGTGAAGGCTGGTCCGACATAGTTGCTATGATTGTAACTGCCAAACAGGCCAACACACCTACTACTCCTATTGTCTTGGGCGACTATGTCACCAATAGACCCGAAGGTATTCGCTCGCATCCTTACTCTACCGACACAAATGTCAATCCCTTGACCTATGCCGATCTCCAAACACGCGATGAAGTCCACGATATTGGTGAAGTGTGGGCTACTGCTCTTTGGGAAGTCTACTGGAACTTGGTCACCAAGAGCGGATTCTCTGCTAATCTCCACGATGCCAAGAATGCGGCTGGTAACATTATTGCTCTGCAGAACGTGATTGGAGGCATGATGATCCAGCCATGCAATCCCACTTTCCTCGATGCTCGTGATGCCATCATTGCATCAGATGCTGCTCGCTACAACGGAGCCAACAAATGTGAGATCTGGAGAGGATTCTCCAAACGTGGTATGGGACCCAATGCAAGAAACCATCAAAATGACTTTTCCGTTCCTGCTGAATGCAAGGATGGTGCTGTTCCTTCTTCTCCTGCACCTGTACCTGCTCCCGCACCCATCCCTTCAAAGACCACCGCCAATCCCAATCCTAGAAAGACTACCAACCCAGGACCCAAAAGGACCGGCAGGCCAAAGCCTAAACGAACTGGCAGACCAAAGCCCAAAAGAACCGGCAGACCAAAGCCTAAACGAACTGGCAGACCAAAGCCCAAAAGAACTCGCAAGCCCAAAAGAACCAATAGACCAAGACCTGGAAGGCCCGAACCCGGACAATGCGATCCCAACAACATCTGCTGTCTCTTTATTGGAATCAACTGCTAAACCTATATTTTTATATTAGAAAGCTCTGTTGATTTACAGTCCATATATCTCTGTTTCATTTGATTAAAATAAACTACAACTACTTTCGTATAAACTATTTGGTGTTTGAATATCTACATATAACCGTATTTGTGTCAAATGAATCATTTTGATATCCATCATGCAGTGACTGTGTTATGCATTGCAATATACAATGGTTACTACACATTGACTGCAATTGCGTGTTTGATTATAACAACCATCATGACACACCATCAGACTATAATGTTGAATCTACACGTTGTGCACTCTTAGTAATCATACATTGCACGATCATCAAATTTGGACTCGGATTCATGCATTGCAATCGATATGTTGTGTTTGACTATCGATGTTGTCAATACAACTCTGTACATTTGTTGTGTTCTGAATCTCGAATACGATCGCAATCTAGTTCAACAACAATGGTTGTACATGTCAGTAATGCAACTGCTGTTTGCATGTCAATCACCAACAACAATACCGCTGTATTGTCAATCAGTCCACGACACTGTTATTTAGTGGTCCATTTATGTCAATACGACTGCAAGTTGTCGTTATATGACGTATTCTGAGCATGGTTTTGATATTGCACATCCAGTTCCATCACATTGTTGCTGACCCATCATTGTAACACTGTATGTCACTATAATCATAATCATGAACATGGACATGAGCATGTGGTTTCACGTATAATATTACAACCACGCATGTCGTTGGTCAAATCATCACTACTAGTGTATACTACAATACACTACAGTACATGTATGTTGGCATGTGGTGCACCAAGTTGGTTGCATTGCTACAATGTGGCATGTGTTGACCTGTTTGGATTACAGTTGTGCAACATATTGATACTGTACACATGTGATATTGGCCACCAACACCAACAAAGTGATCAGCGGTATTCGATCGTATCATCCAATTGATTATGCAATCACTGACTGCTGATACTTTAATTATGAATATTGTCCAATACTTCATGACACCATCTGATACATTCAGTGCACAGTAGCCGATTGGTGTAATATGATCAATTCGAGCATACTATTGAATCGATAATGACAATGACAATGCAAGGTGTTTATTGGACAAATGAGATTGAATACTTGCAAACCAAATGCAAATCAAGTATAAATTATTATACAGTACACACTGCACTACAGCATATTCTAAACAAGCTTATTGATAGCGTGATCCCAGTTATACAATGAAATTGAATTATCAGACAGTTTTTTAAATGCATTTATTTAAAATAAACTCGAATGATGATACGAAATGATTCTATGTGAGCAACCTGCACCCACATGGATATAGGCTGGCAGTGCTACAAGTTTGCTAACCAACTCCTGAATGGCGGCCATGATGATGACGCCAAAACTACTGAACAGTCTAGTTTCCAAACATTGATTTACTATACACTGTCAGTTTTGGTAGTTTAGGTTTCTTAATTTTGAGTTTAAGTTTCCAAGCTGATAAAGTGGATTGATTTTCTTGACGATTTGATTTTGACTGATGGATTTTAAAATAACTCTGTTTTGAACCATGAGATTTAGAAGTAGATTCGGATGGTTTTGGTTTTGGTTTTGGATTTGGCTCAGATACAGCGTTTATCGACATTTCCTTGAACGACTCGAGTTCCAAATTGTAACACACCCATGCTTTTGCTAGTTTCAGTCTCATTAGATTCCTTCTATCAAATGGAGTCATTCTACGTCCCGTTTGTATAGCTTCTTGTATTCTCTGTTTTGCCTCGGCATTCACCTTGTATGGATATGTATTTTCAGCTCCACTTGGAATATCCATACCTATCTTTTTCATCATTCTTTCGATCCTATCCAGTTTTTGCCGAGGTGTGAGAATAAACTGTTCGTTCTTTGAAACATAGCTTTCGGGAAGAGGATAGGGATCACTACATGTTGTGATATCAAATATATCATCAGACTGTTTGGACTGAGAGGATGACGGCGATTCATCAGACTGTTTGGACTGTTTGACAGAGTTGTCCAAATCATTAGGATCTACGGTTGATTGAGCTACATCATGGCTGGTTTCAGTAGACTGTTGTCCTGTTCCGGTTGAAGAACAATCGCCAGTGTATTTACATTTACGCTGCTTTATTCGAGCTAGAGATTCTTCTACCATTTTCCCATTGGACTGTTTGACAGAGTTGTCCAAATTATCAGAATTTGCAGTCGATTGAGTTATGACATGGTTGGTTTCAGTAGGTTGCTGTCCTGTTCCCGTTGAAGAGTAATCACCAGCATATCTAGATCTACGCTTCTGTGCTCGAGCTAGGCAATCTGCTACCATTTTTTCTCTGATCACAGCAGTTAATTCGCTGGAAGACGGACGATCAATAACTACCGCACTGACTGTTATCGACAATAGCGACAGCACAATAATCGATATAAATTTCATCTTGTTGACGAGAATGAATGTGATAAAGCTTGTTGATTAATAGGACAATTCTTGGTAATGAGCGGGTCGGTTGTGAATATGGACTATGCAACATATTTTTATTTAAATACTTTTATGGTGGCTAAATACATGATCAAGACATAAGGGTTATATGAGCTTATGCAGGGACAACTTGGCCGCTGTTCAAATACATATAACACACTATTCATGTGCAAGTTTTTTATATAACCCTTCAACCATTGAATAAAACGGGATTCGTAATCAAGGGCCGGTAGCCCTGATCCATTTACTAAAAAATATGCCAAGATCGATTGACATGATCAGTTAGTTTCAGGTTACGGTCAATATAAGGTAACGGTTTATCCACACAACAGCTGGCCAAATATTAGTGGTAAAATCCTTCAAACGGCTCTGCTTTGACACACTTGATCCAGTGATATGGCATTGTGCTACAATCCTGCTCAATGCAATACAGACTCAATGGTCATGTCAGTAGTGTCGGTATTTGATTGTCAGGCTACGATCAATACTCGATTGGTAAACCCAACAAAACTATCAATCAACAACACTTTGATGGAATTCTGCTGCATTGTCAGTTATCATGACATCGATATGTATGACAGTTGGTTTGTTTATGGATGTTGATTTGCAAAACATTGCTGGATTAAGCGGTGAGTTCAATCGCAATCAAGTGTTTGTAACTCGGTCACTGCATTTCATGTGGCATCAATAGTGTCAACATCCGACTCGATACTGTACACGACTGATTGTCAAAAACTCGACAATCGATTGTGGTTGTGGTGTCAAATGTGTATGAGTGCAGTGGTATGTTTGTGATGGTAGTCTGTATACTACACAATATGTCAGTATCTGAACAAGTTTGGAGTTTTCAGCTAGCAGATGTCTGCTCAACCCAATACTTGGTATAGCCATTCCAGATGTCTTGTATGGTATCTGTCGATTACCAACATCAACATCTGCACCATGCACCATATAGCAATATGTATTTGATGTTTGTATGATGTATACGTATATCCAGTTTGTGATCACAACTATAGGAATCTGATAATGTCCAGATGTGTGCACTGACGTATATACTGACATGACTGCAATCAAGAGTCTCGCAACGTTTACTTGGCAAACTGGATGCCTGTTTCGATTATACAAACCTGACATCAAACACATGTCTATTTTGGAACAAGATGTTGATTTGAATGTCCAGCAATATACAAAAATATACAAAAACAGCACGAATTGAATGTTAAAATCCAATTACTAACGATCTCGAGTAAATCTACAAAAACAAATACGACAGGTTTACAGTCTGATCATGTAAACAGAACGTTAACAAGTTGACCGTGTATAATAAACCGTTATTGTCATGACATGATTGATGACAGTTTGTACCCAATTTAATGGACGGCATTGTGTCAATTGAACCGTTGACTGAGTCACTGACACAATCGACTGGTATTTCTGCATTGTGTTGATTTGTGTATAAAACTGAACGAATGGCCACATTGCATCACAGTTCCAGTAGTCGGACATATTTTGGGCATGTTTAGTCTGTAACTGTCGATTATCAACCAAATGTTACAAGCAAACATTGAGTGATTGACATGCAAACAGCAGTTGCATTACTGATGTCATGATTGTTGTTGAACTAGATCACGATTGTATCTGAAATTTACACGCTAATTCATTATCCAATCTTGTCTGACATTATTATTGGCTTTAGTCACATTTGGTTTGTACAACTGCCATGATTTGTACTACCATTATCATGGTGTATCTGAACACCAAATACTCCAATATATCAATAATACCACAGTGTAAACAGTAATACAGTTGATCAGTATTGTGGCAAGACTTTTCATTCAAGTTTGTATTTGGAAATATTCGATGGTTTAATCACAACACACTGTTTGTAATGCGATTGTCATTGATCTCATCTCATTCCATTTCATTCCATCTGATTTATGATGATGTTTAGTAATCCATTACCATGTGTTGTAGTAAACTAGTTTGTTTATTGAACCAAATCTACAACGATCACATTCAGAATATTAATTTACAGTATTTCTAAATGCATGTTTGATAACAATCCAATTTTGTTACAAAAAACTGATCAAAACAATACTAAAATGGAACAACTCGTTTGTGTGTTTTACAACAATTCAAACATGAACAATTGTTGGCAATTGTTGAACATTCGCATGAATGAAATTGTCATCAAAATTCAACTTTACTAATTTTATCAAACATGAAGTTGGATGATAACATGAAAGAGTTGATTCAACACCTGGAAGATTTAAAACTATTAACAACGGATGCTCAACTATACAAGGCTGATGAAATATGGGACAGACTGCTTGTATTGCTACTGGAGTTGGACAAACAGAATTACAGTAAGTTTAATAGCCATTGTATTATTGATGAATTCAAACTGTTGTTGACTTTGTGTTGGTTTGAAATGGCAGAGTCTACAGATCTAGTGCATTGTTTACAGAGTATTGAACTGCAAGATATCATAACCAAGTATTTGGAGTATAATCGACCCAGTTTACAGGTATTCATATATTGTAACAATAATGGATTGTTCATGACTAAACTAATCAACATGTGTTGTGTAGATCAAAGTAATGGAGTTTACTACAGTATTTGCGAATATGGTATACAGTGATGATCGGTTCAAAGTATCACATCGACTAAGCAACCAACTCTCACAATGCATGCAATCACCAAGCCGTCAAGTCAAAATGATGGCAAGTCATGATTGATATTGATCAAATGATTGAAATCCAACTCATCTAGTGTCAATATGCATATAGGCGATAAACATATGTGCAGAGTTGTACAAGTATAGATACTGGAGTGAAGAGTGTAAATTTGACATCAAGCCAATGGTTGAGATTATTGTTCACGAGTCTGATCAACAAGTGCTCAGATTGGCAATTGACCTGTTCTCGACCATTTGTCATGATATTGACGATGGAAATGTATGTTTACAATGATATAATATTGGATCAGTTTGTACAGTGTCTTGTCATGTTGATCTGATTGTATATTTGACATTGAACAATATCATTAGTTTGGCATCGTGTTGTCAAGACTCGTTTCACGACTGGAGTCATCCAGTGGTTCAGTTGCTGTTGGTTTTATCGAAAATCTTCAAACCATGTATTGGAAGATTCATCGTCATGACCCAGTAAAAGCAGCGGAGTGTGGCATCATTCCAGCACTGGTCAATACGCTCAGGTATGTGATGTTATGCATGAATGTGTGTCCAGTCATCACGATTGGTAAATTTGACATGGTTGGATTGACATGACATGAATACAGGAGTGCCGATCAAGAAGTGATTAGTCAAAGTATTGATACTATTCAGAGTTTATACGACCATGAAGATTGTGAAGTGATTTCAGCCGAGTTGATGAGGCTGGATTTGATTCAAACACTGAACGACTTGTGTATCAAACACAGCGACAACTTTGAACTAAAAACACGCATGATCAAGATAGCTGGAACAATTGCATCCAAAATGCGCGACTTTCCTGTATCACTTGTACGATCGTTGGTTTTTGAGCAATTGACGATATCAATGTGTGATGTCGATATAGATGACTTTTTGTACATATGTTTGATAATGTCAGCGACATGATTGAGAAATCTACAAACAAGGCCGAGGTGATCAAGGTGTTTCAAGATTATGGAATTGTAAAGCAACTCAACACTATTATTTCACGCAGAGATATGGATTTGTGTGATTATAATGGTATTGTAAAACTAATCAGGACACTTGTTGATTTTGCCGACAATCATCCCGACAGTTCAATACGTACCGAGTTGGATCAAGGCGGGATATTTGAAAATCTAACGGTTATTGTACAATCGGACACTGCTGAATACAGAGACAAAATGGTTGCTGGCCGGATCATTGAAACGTGTTTCCAGTATCTGGTTTACACTGCTAGATCGGATATTCAGCCATACAACGACAATGCCGAAATTGATATGAAATCTGGAATGGCTGGGTATACACATGGACAGGCACGCACACTTGTAGAAATGCGGTATATCCAGTATCTGCAATCTATACTTTGCAAACCCATGTGCTGGATCGATATCACAAACCAGCATATTGTGGAGCAATGGAGGGCTGACTCACTCGATCAGAATATATCACCATCAACATTTAATCTTGCATTGGAACAACTTGGGGTTTTTGTCAAGCAGCTTGTTTGTAGTGGCAGTGATGGATTGGGCACAATTGTACCAGGACCTGTTGAACTGACGTATATACTGGACAATGGCATACCTGACAATGTATACACGCGATTGATGACAAATGTATCGGATATTGAACATGGATCAAATCACAACACTGGTCAAATGGTGCACAATCTGATTGATGCATCAATGTACAGTGTTGTATATGGACAAACGATGATTGCACCACTGAGTATACGACTCAAATACACCACAATGGTACCATGCGATATATTGTTATCGACTCGACTTGTTTCAGATGTGTCTATGATTGAAGGCAATCCCGAGTTTATATCATGCAGGTTCCAATGTCTTCCGAGTGAATTCCGTGTCGAACAGGATGGCAGTGTGACCATCAACTCATACATCAACAATCTGAATCCGATATGGCATCGAGACATGTACAAATGCATTGCCAAAATATTCAAATGTTTTGTCCCAATGTTTGAAAGTCTGTTCAGAACGATGGATCCAATGTTCAAGTATATTGATATTCGCAATGGCACAAAGGGATATGAGCCACCAAGCCAATCAGATCGTGGTGGTATGGAACCGGATACTCAAGTCATTCGTCCCGTGTATGTACCAACACTTCCGGAACATTTCCAATCCAAATATGAATCAGCAAAGCCAGTGTCACTGCATGGTCGTAATCTACAAGTCATTGTCAAACTCACCAACATTCAATTGACACCATCCAAACCTAAATACGACGAGGGAAACTGGCACAATGAAGGTCCAATTAACGAATCGATTGTTGCAACTGGACTGTATTATTACGACGTGGAAAATATCACCACACCCAAACTCGATTACCGCGTGGCTGTTGATCGGTTTGATCAAGTAGCATCTGGTATGTATTGGAAAGATGTGTATGACATTATTGATCGAGAATCACCACGCAGTCAGTATATAGGATCGCTTGAGTTACCAAATGGTCGATGTGTGTAGTTTATCCCAATCGATATCAACACAAGGAACAATCATTTGAACTTGCAGATCCAACTCAACCAGGACATTGCAAGATTCTGACATTTTTTGTAGTGAATCCATCTCGTCGGATTGTTTCGACTGCGCATGTGGCTCCGCAACAACCACAATGGTACAACTCGAGTCTTGACAAGACACCCATACCACCTGAACTGTGGAATGATATCACGCAGTATATTCAAGGTGTTCAATCACCAGATGAAGCCAAACACTATCGAGATGAATTGACAAGTGACCGAACTCAAATCACAGCAGCATACAACAAATACAGATATGAGCGGAAGTATAATCTTGATCATTGATAATTGATTGTGAGGTTGTGATTTTACAACAATGAGTTGTGATGGTTTGATATGAACATGATGACTCGGACTCTATTCAGTCGGATCAACTCGACTACAATTGGTCGTGTATATTATGATTGACACGATCAATTGTAGTTGAACTCGAATACAGATTGACTGTTGAATCACAATGCGTGGTATCAGCAACATGATGTGCTATATAGTGGAATGTATACGCTAATATGACATGTGTCATGTAGTGTATATTCGATCAATATGGGTATTAGCAATCAACAAGTCATACGATGTTTGTGTTCGAGTGATGCAATGGAATGAAATGAAATGAGTGCATCAATCCAGAATACGAGTCAACCATGACATATGATCATGATGTGTGGTTGATACAACTATATAGTGACAATCGATATTGATATAGTAACACACAACATGCAATGCCAACACAACAGTTGCAAGTCAATGATCATCAATATGACATTGTGGTTGCAACATGAACTGCATTGGATTGATTCAGTTGATTGATTGAATTACTGGACAATATGTAGTGATGACTGATCGTGTCGAGTTGAATGGAAAACATCACCAAACCACATGTTTGAATCATGACAACCACAACACATATTGATGACCATCCAACAACTGAATATCAGCTCAGTTGCATATAGCCTTGTTTGAGCATGCATTTGTTCATATTTCAGCTCACTGACCCTTTTTAGGGCGGATAAGGGTGTAGTACACAATAAGCTATACGATACTCGAATGTATAGTCAAGCAGCGGTCCAACCAATACTGCGGTTGTTATATAAATGGATATCCCTTCAAAGTTGGATATTAATGTCAAATCAACACCAACCCTGGCAACACAAATCCCTAAAACGGTCATCCAATATGCTTTTAATATTATCCATCCAATAGTGGATATAAATACAGTCCAGCCTTGCTTGTTGAATACCAATAATTACAACGTGTTTGATCAATACAATGAAACTCGCAGTCACAGTATTGGCATCAATCTTGTTTGCTTGCTCGGTCACTACAGCCAAACCAGTCAATCCCAGTGCAACTACAAGTGCAACTACAAGTGCTGAAGCTAGTACTTCGACCGTCATCCCAACTGCAACTGAAAGTGACGAATCTAAGCATCGTGTATTTTCTTATGAAGGATCTGAATTTTCAGTTGATCTTAGTAAACTCTCAAAGGATGATGTGAAGTTGATCCAAGAATATCTAGAAAAGGATCAAAAACGTGAAAAGGCAAAGAAAGCGTGCGACTCGGCCAAATCTGAAGAGCTCAATCAAGAAGAATTGTTAAAACGCCTAAGTGGAAAGAATTACAAACTGTCACTAAAATATTCGAACAGGAATGATCCAGTGTATCAAGAAAAGAAAAGAGAAATTAAACAGAAGCTTAATGAAGAGAACGAAAAATTATTCAGCCTTCAACAAAAGCGTCTGAAACTCGATAAAAATCTTTATCACGCTGGCTTGTTGCTTCATATGGCCAGAAAAGAACTTGCAGATCTCCTGTTCCAAAATGGTCCAAGTACAGCATCACTTTATTCTCGAATCAAATTTCTGAAATCAAATCCCAGTTTTGTTGAAGATATTTACCAATCTCTTATTCTCCAACTAAACAAACAGTCGGGATCGGAGTAAGCCTCTACTAGTGGAACCCAGAACAAATCAAAACATCATAAAAGTCCATCATCATCAAGCAAAACGTCTACAGACCAACCCACTCAAACATCATCCAGTACACAAAAAGCTTCCAAATCTTCCAAATCCCATTCTTGATTTTCTCGTTTATGGAAAACTTCCAAATCCAAGAATGAGCGCAAATCATTTTCGAGTCCACCCAGTTCTGAAGATTCAGATGAATCACCCGTTTGATTTGATTGCTAATCTGAACTGGTTTCGACTGACTCGATTGTGTTTTTATTTGAATAAAATACGATACGATACAATATGATTACCATTTGATATTGTATGTACATGCATTATATCTGATTATTGTAAACAGTCTTGGTTGGCATGATATCATAGTGTACATTGAGACTTGTATTTCCAACACAATACAATACAGTTGATCATATATTGCATAGTTGTACACATTGATGATGCTGACATGCATGTGTGTATTGTGTCGATATGATATTGCTTGTCAATATGACATGACATGCAATACCAACAATAGTCATGTGTACAGTATCAATATGTTGCACAACTGTAATCCAAACAGGTCAACACATGCCACATTGTAGCAATGCAATCAAATTGGTACAACACATGTCAACATACATGTACTGTAGTGTATTGTATTGTACACTAGTAGTGATGATTCGACCAACGACATGCGTGGTTGTAATATTATACATGAAACCACATGCTCATGTCCATGTTCATGATTATGGTGACATACAGTGTTACAATGATGGGTCGGCAACAATGTGATGGAACTGGATGTGCAATATCAAAATCATGCTCAGAATACGTCATATAACGACAACTTGCAGCCATATTGACATAAATGGATCACTAAATAACAGTGTCGTGGACTGATTGACAATACAGCGGTATTGTTGTTGGTGATTGACATGCAAACAACAGTTGCATTACTGACATGTACAACCATTGTTGTTGAACTAGATCGCGATCGTATTCGAGATTCAGAACACAACAAATGTACAGAGTTGTATTGACAACATCGATAGTCAAGCACAACATATCGATTGCAATACATGAATCTGAGTCCAAACTTGATGATCGTATAATGTATGATTACTAAGAGTGCACAACGTGTAGATTCAACACTATAGTCTGATTGTGTGTCATGATGGTTGTTATAATCAAACACGCAATTGCAGTCAATGTGTAGTAACCATTGTATATTGCAATGCATAACACAGTCACTGCATGATGGATATCAAAATGATTCATTTTACACGAATACGGTTGTCAATACGACACATGCTGCATAAACACTACATATATTACATTGTAAACTGACATAAAACAACACTAATTGACCAATATCAAACCAGTTGATGTTGCAATCTACATCCGACTTTGAACAAGTGTATTGATACGTTTGTTGTACAATACACAACATGGTCAGTTGATGATATCATGCAACTGACAAGTGATTGCAAGTCTGACTGATAGTTACAATCAACACTGGTTGTTATCAAGTCATTAATGTATATGTAATAAACCGTGTCAATGTATCAATCAACAATCCATTAACTGTCAATGTAATACTCAACACAATATACACAAACATGCAATACAAAATCAATATTATAATTTTTGGTTCATTTACAATACTCGCAAATATCAACAAAATAAAGTTTAAAATTATTCAAAATCTTCGAGTTTCAAAAGCGTCTTCAAAATCCGATTCCGCTCCTGATTCTGCTTTTCCATCAAATCTTTCAATCGTTGTCTTGCCTTTACTATTCTGTCATTTGGTGAAATACACTCTTCTCTCAATATATTTTGGATTTCCGGCTTATGCTTTGGTTCAGATATCTTTTCGCCTCTTGCCAACGCTGACTTTTGTTTCAATTCAATAGTTACATAATCATAATAGGTTTGGCATTTCTCTCGTATTTCTCTAGATGTCTCGATTTCTTTCAAGTCAAGTGCGTTCTGATCTTGGGTCGATAGAGTCTTTTGATTTAAGCCAGTAGTGTCAGACTTGGATTTATCAGTTGGTTGTTTTCGACTTTGTTTGGAAATACTTGGACTAGGTTGATTTACTGGCTGCTACTCATCTTAACTGGGGATATTTAGACCTGTTACAATCGCTACCCGTTGCCGAATTCGGCCGGAAAAGCTTATATCAATTGGCTCTTGCTGGTATTTGTCAGAAATTTCTGAATCGGGTTTATTGGTTGAACCAGATACTTGACTGGAAGTACTTGATGTTTGGGATGGACTATTGTTATCAGTCGGTATCAGTATTGCATTGGCAGTTGCTGTCGCACTCAGTACGAGTAAAATATCAACCAATTTCATCAGATTGGTCAATGGGTTTGAACAATTAGTGGAAAACAGAATGTTGAGGCTAGCGTCGATTATGAAACTAAACATACTGTATTTATACCTTTGGTATAGCAAGCCAACCCTAACCTTTCTAGGCCAACCAACAACACAAGGTTACTTGATTGCTTGTAGTGAGCCACTCAAACTAGACAGTATGCTGCTTTCTATTCATAATATCATATTGATCAATTTGATGATCATGTCGATTGGATTATGCTTTTATGACCCTTTAATCGGATATTTTGAAGGGTGTTTTTCAAAATGTTTGATCAAAGTGTAGATTCAACATTACAGTCTGATTGTGTCATATGATGGTTGTTATAATCAAACACACAATGCAGTCAATGTGCAGTAACCATTGTATATTACAATGCAGAATACAAGCAAAATGAATAAAGTGAACCATTTTACATGAATACGATTGTAAAAGTGTTTGCGATTACACAACACTCATGAAGGGTGATTTTCAATATACTTGATCAAAGGGTCGTAAAAGCATCATATGATTGACATGATCATCAATATTATGAATAACATTATACTGTGATTTGATATTGGCTCATCACAAAAACCAAATAACTCTGTGCCATGAGTTAACCTAAAAGGATTGGCTTGATATACAAAAACACATACAATCGACTGCTTCGAGTTTCATAATCAACATCAGTTTCAATACTACTTTTGTACCAATTGTTTAAACCCATTGATCAATCTGATGAAATTGGTTGATATTTTACTCGTACTGAGTGCGACAGCAACCACTAATGCAATACTGATACCGACTGATAACAATAGTCCATCCCAAACATCAGGCACTTCCAGTCAAGTGTCTGGTCCAACTAATGAACCCAGTCCAAACACTTCTGACCAAAACTGGCAAAACATAGTTATTCAACCCGGTCTAAGCATCTCCGACAAATATTGGCAATACCTAATAGATGAAGTTGGTTCAGACACCCTCAATGACTGGAAAGAACTGTTTGATATAGCTGACTCGGATACTCCCAAAAAAGGTCAGCAACAGTCAATAGGTCAACCTAGTCCAAACACTTACAGCCAGGGTCAAAAACGTCCAACTGATAAACTTGATCCAGGCACTTCCGAAGAGCAATGGCAAGACATAATGGATCTAATCAATTCTGACACTTGCAAAAAAGGTCAGCAACAGCCAGTAAATCAACCTAGTCCAAGTACTTTCAAACAAAGTCGAAAACAACCAACTGATAAATCCAAGTCTGACACTACTGGCTTAAATCAAAAGACTCTATCGACCCAAGATCAGAACGCACTTGACTTGAAAGAAATCGAGACGTCTAGAGAAATACGAGAGAAATGCCAAGCCTATTATGATTATGTAACTATTGGATCAAAACAAAAGTCAGCGTTGGCAAGAGGCGAAAAGATATCTGAACCAAAGCATAAGCCAGAAATCCAAAATATATTGAGAGAAGAGTGTATTTCACCAAATGACAGAATAGTAAAGGCAAGACAACGATTGAAAGATTTGATGGAAAAGCAGAATCAGGAGCGGAATCGGATTTTGAAGACGCTTTTGAAACTCGAAGATTTTGAATAATTTTAAACTTTATTTTGTTGATATTTGCGAGTATTGTAAATGAACCAAAAATTATAATATTGATTTTGTATTGCATGTTTGTGTATATTGTGTTGAGTATTACATTGACAGTTAATGGATTGTTGATTGATACATTGACACGGTTTATTACATATACATTAATGACTTGATAACAACCAGTGTTGATTGTAACTATCAGTCAGACTTGCAATCACTTGTCAGTTGCATGATATCACCAACTGACCATGTCGTGTATTGTACAACAAACGTATCAATACACTTGTTCAAAGTCGGATGTAGATTGCAACATCAACTGGTTTGATATTGGTCAATTAGTGTTGTTTTATGTCAGTTTACAATGTAATATATGTAGTGTTTATGCAGCATGTGTCGTATTGACAACCGTATTCGTGTAAAATGAATCATTTTGATATCCATCATGCAGTGACTGTGTTATGCATTGCAATATACAATGGTTACTACACATTGACTGCAATTGCGTGTTTGATTATAACAACCATCATGACACACAATCAGACTATAGTGTTGAATCTACACGTTGTGCACTCTTAGTAATCATAGATTGTACGATCACCAAGTTTGGACTCAGATTCATGTATTGCAATCGATATGTTGTGCTTGACTATCGATGTTGTCAATACAACTCTGTACATTTGTTGTGTTCTGAATCTCGAATACGATCGCGATCTAGTTCAACAACAATGGTTGTACATGTCAGTAATGCAACTGTTGTTTGCATGTCAATCACCAACAACAATACCGCTGTATTGTCAATCAGTCCACGACACTGTTATTTAGTGATCCATTTATGTCAATATGGCTGCAAGTTGTCGTTATATGACGTATTCTGAGCATGATTTTGATATTGCACATCCAGTTCCATCACATTGTTGCCGACCCATCATTGTAACACTGTATGTCACCATAATCATGAACATGGACATGAGCATGTGGTTTCATGTATAATATTACAACCACGCATGTCGTTGGTCGAATCATCACTACTAGTGTACAATACAATACACTACAGTACATGTATGTTGACATGTGTTGTACCAATTTGATTGCATTGCTACAATGTGGCATGTGTTGACCTGTTTGGATTACAGTTGTGCAACATATTGATACTGTACACATGACTATTGTTGGTATTGCATGTCATGTCATATTGACAAGCAATATCATATCGACACAATACACACATGCATGTCAGCATCATCAATGTATACAACTATGCAATATATGATCAACTGTATTGTATTGTGTTGGAAATACAAGTGTCAATGTACACTATGATATCATGCCAACCAAGACTGTTTACAATAATCAGATATAATGCATGTACATACAATATCAAATGGTAATCATATTGTATCGTATCGTATTTTATTCAAATAAAAACACAATCGAGTCAGTCAAAACCAGTTCAGATTAGCAATCAAATCAAACGGGTGATTCATCTGAATCTTCAGAACTGGGTGGACTCGAAAATGATTTGCGCTCATTCTTGGATTTGGAAGTTTTCCATAAACGAGAAAATCAAGAATGGGATTTGGAAGATTTGGAAGCTTTTTGTGTACTGGATGATGTTTGAGTGGGTTGGTCTGTAGACGTTTTGCTTGATGATGATGGACTTTTATGATGTTTTGATTTGTTCTGGGTTCCACTAGTAGAGGCTTACTCCGATCCCGACTGTTTGTTTAGTTGGAGAATAAGAGATTGGTAAATATCTTCAACAAAACTGGGATTTGATTTCAGAAATTTGATTCGAGAATAAAGTGATGCTGTACTTGGACCATTTTGGAACAGGAGATCTGCAAGTTCTTTTCTGGCCATATGAAGCAACAAGCCAGCGTGATAAAGATTTTTATCGAGTTTCAGACGCTTTTCTTGAAGGCTGAATAATTTTTCGTTCTCTTCATTAAGCTTCTGTTTAATTTCTCTTTTCTTTTCTTGATACACTGGATCATTCCTGTTCGAATATTTTAGTGACAGTTTGTAATTCTTTCCACTTAGGCGTTTTAACAATTCTTCTTGATTGAGCTCTTCAGATTTGGCCGAGTCACACGCTTTCTTTATCTCTTCATATTCTTGATCCTTTTCTAGATATTCTTGGATCAACTTCACATCATCCTTTGAGAGTTTACTAAGATCAACTGAAAATTCAGATCCTTCATAAGAAAATACACGATGCTTAGATTCGTCACTTTCAGTTGCAGTTGGGATGACGGTCGAAGTACTAGCTTCAGCACTTGTAGTTGCACTTGTAGTTGCACTGGGATTGACTGGTTTGGCTGTAGTGACCGAGCAAGCAAACAAGATTGATGCCAATACTGTGACTGCGAGTTTCATTGTATTGATCAAACACGTTGTAATTATTGGTATTCAACAAGCAAGGCTGGACTGTATTTATATCCATTATTGGATGGATAATATTAAAAGCATATTGGATGACCGTTTTAGGGATTGGCTTTATTATCAGGGTTGGTGTTGATTTGACATTAATATCCAACTTTGAAGGGATATCCATTTATATAACAACCGCAGTATTGGTTGGACCGCTGCTTGACTATACATTCGAGTATCGTATAGCTTATTGTGTACTACACCCTTATCCGCCCTAAAAAGGGTCAGTGAGCTGAAATATGAACAAATGCATGCTCAAACAAGATTATATGCAACTGAGCTGATATTCAGTTGTTGGATGGTCATCAATATGTGTTGTGGTTGTCATGATTCAAACATGTGGTTTGGTGATGTTTTCCATTCAACTCGACACGATCAGTCATCACTACATATTGTCCAGTAATTCAATCAATCAACTGAATCAATCCAATGCAGTTCATGTTGCAACCACAATGTCATATTGATGATCATTGACTTGCAACTGTTGTGTTGGCATTGCATGTTGTGTGTTACTATATCAATATCGATTGTCACTATATAGTTGTATCAACCACACATCATGATCATATGTCATGGTTGACTCGTATTCTGGTTTGATGCACTCATTCCACTCCACTCCATTGCATCACTCGAACACAAACATCGTATGACTTGTTGATTGCTAATACCCATATTGATCGAATACACACTACATGACACATGTCAGATTAGCGTATACATTCCACTATATAGCACATCATGTTGCTGATACCACGCATTGTGATTCAACAGTCAATCTGTATTCGAGTTCAACTACAACTGATCGTGTCAATCATAATATACACGGCCAATTGTAGTCGAGTTGATCCGACTGAATAGAGTCCGAGTCATCATGTTCATATCAAACTATTACAACTCATTGTTGTAAAATCACAACCTCATAATCAATCACCAATCACTATACTTCCGCTCATATCTGTATTTGTTGTATGCTGCTGTGATTTGAGTTCGGTCACTTGTCAATTCATCTTGATAGCGTTTGGCTTTAGTTGGTGATTGAACACCTTGAATATACTGCGTGATATCATTCCACAGTTCAGGCGGTATGTGTGTCTTGTCAAGACTCGAGTTGTACCATTGTGGTTGTTGCGGAGCCACATGCGCAGTCGAAACAATCCGACGAGACGGATTCACTACAAAAAATGTCAGAATTTTGCAATGTCCTGGTTGAGTTGGATCTGCAAGTTCAAATGATTGTTCTTTGTGTTGATATCGATTGGGATAAACTACACATCGACCATTTGGTAATTCAAGCGATCCTATATACTGATTGCGTGGTGATTCTCGATCAGTGTCATACACATCTTCCCAATACATATCAGATGCTCTTTCATCAAACCGATCAACAGCCTCGCGGTAATCGAGATTGGGTGTGGTGATATTTTCCACGTCGTAGTAATACAGTCCAATCGCAACAATCGATTCGTTAATTGGACATTCAATGTGCCAGTTTCCCTCGTCGTATTTAGGTTTGGATGGTGTCAGTTGAATGTTGGTGAGTTTGACAATGACTTGTAGATTACGACCACGCAGTGACACTGGCTTTGCTGATTCATATTTGGATTCAAAATGTTCCGGAAGTGTTGGTACATACACGGGACGAGTGACTTGAGTGTTTGGCCGTATATCATCATGATCTGACTGGCTTGATGGTTTATATCCCTTTGTGCCATTGTAAATATCAATATACTTGAACATTGGATCCATCGTTCTGAACAGACTTTCAAACATTGGGACAAAACATTTGAATATTTTGGCAATGCATTTGTACATGTCTCGATGCCATATCGGATTCAGATTGTTGATGTATGAGTTGATGGTCACACTGTCATCCTGTTCGACACGGAATTCACTCGGAAGCCATCGGAACCTGCATGATATAAACTTGGAATCGCCGTCAATGATGGGCACACTTGAAACAAGTCGAGTCGATAACAATATATCGCATGGTACCATTGTGGTGTATTTGAGTCGTATATCCAGTGGTGCAATCATCGTTTGTCCATATACAACACTGTACATTGATGCATCAATCAGATTGTGCACCATTTGACCAGTGTTGTGATTTGATCCATGTTCAATATCCGATACATTTGTCATCAATCGCGTGTATACATTGTCAGGTATGCCATTGTCCAGTATATACGTCAGTTCAACAGGTCCTGGTACAATTGTGCCCAATCCATCACTGCCACTACAAACAAGCTGCTTGACAAAAACCCCAAGTTGTTCCAATGCAAGATTAAATGTTGATGGTGATATATTCCGATCGAGTGAGTCAGCCCTCCATTGCTCCACAATATGCTGGTTTGTGATATCGATCCAGCACATGGGTTTGCAAAGTATAGATTGCAGATACTGGATATACCGCATTTCTACAAGTGTGCGTGCCTGTCCATGTGTATACCCAGCCATTCCAGATTTCATATCAATTTCGGCATTGTCGTTGTATGGCTGAATATCCGATCTAGCAGTGTAAACCAGATACTGGAAACACGTTTCAATGATCCGGCCAGCAACCATTTTGTCTCTGTATTCAGCAGTGTCCGATTGTACAATAACCGTTAGATTTTCAAATATCCCGCCTTGATCCAACTCGGTACGTATTGAACTGTCGGGATGATTGTCGGCAAAATCAGCAAATGCTTTGAATAGTTTTACAATACTAGTGTCACCACTATCATAATCATACAAATCTATACTTCTACGTGAAATAATAGTGTTGAGTTGCTTTACAATTCCATAATCTTGAAACGCCTTGATCATCTCGGCCTTGTTTGTAGATTTCTCAATCATGTCGCTGACATTATCAAACAGTTACAAATAGTCATCTATATCGACATCACACATTGATATCGTCAATTGCTCAAAAACCAACGATCGTGCAAGCGATACAGGAAAGTCGCGCATTTTGGATGCAATTGTTCCAGCTATCTTGATCATGCGTGTTTTTAGTTCAGGGTTGTCGCTGTGTTTGACACACAAGTCGTTCAACGTTTGAATCAAATCCAGCCTCATCAACTCGGCTGAAATCACTTCACAATCTTCATGGTCGTATAAACTCTGAATAGTATCAATACTTTGATCAATCACTGCTTGATCGACACTCCTGTATTCATGTCATGTCAATCCAACCATGTCAAATTTACCAATTGTGATGACTGGACACACATTCATGCATAACACCACATACCTGAGCGTATTGACCAGTGCTGGAATGATGCCACACTCCGCTGCTTTTACTGGGTCATGACGATGAATACTCCAAAATATGGTTTGAAGATTTTTGATAAAACCAGCAGCAACTGAACCACTGGATGATTCCAGTCGTGAAACGAGTCTTGACAACACGATGCCAAACTAATGATATTGTTCAATGTCAAGTATACAACCAAATCAACATGACATGGCACTGTCCAAACTGATCCAATATTGTATCATTGTAAACATACATTTCCATCGTCAATATCACTGCAAATGGTCGAGAACAGGTCAATTGCCAATCTGAGCACTTGTTGATCAGACTCGTGAACAGTCATCTCAACCATTGGCTTGATGTCAAATTGATCCTCTTGACTCCAGCGTTTATATTTGTACAACTGTGTACATGCGTTTATCGCCTATATGCATATTAACACTAGATGAGTTAAATGTCAATCATTTGATCAATATCAATCATGACTTGCCATCATTTTGACTTGACGACTTGGTGATTGCATGAGTTGTACAAGTTGGTTGTTTAGTCGTTGAGATACTTTAAAATCATCATCATAGTATACCATTCTCAAAAACACTGTAGTAAATTCCATTACTTTGATCTACACAACACATGCTGATTAGTTTAGTCATGAACAATCCATTATTGTTACAATATATGAATACCTGTAAACTGGGTCGATTATACTCCAAATACTTGGCTGTGATATCTTCCAATTTAATCCTCTGTAAGCGAGGCACTACATCTGTAGACTCTGCCATTTCAAACCAACACAAAGTCAGCAACAGTTTGAATTCATCAATAATACAATGGCTATTAAACTTACTGTAATTCTGTTCTTCCAACTCCAGTATCAATACAAGCAGTCTGTCCCATATTTCATCAGCCTTGTATAGTTGAGCATCCGTTGTTAATAGTTTTAAATCTTCCAGGTGTTGAATCAACTCTTTCATAACATCAACACAATCCATGTTTGATAAAATTAGTAAAGTTGAATTTTGATTTGACAATTTCATTCATGCGAATGTCCAACAATTGCCAAGAATTGTTCATGTTTGGATTGTTGTAAAACACACAAACGAGTTGTTCCATTTTAGTATTGTTTTGATCAGTTTTTTGTAACAAAATTGGATTGTTATCAAACATGCATTTAGAAATACTATAAATTAATATTCTGAATGTGATCGTTGTGGATTTGGTTCAATAAACAAACTAGTTTACTACAACACATGGTAATGGATTACTAAACATCATCATAAATCAGATGGAATGAAATGGAGTGAGATGAGATGAGATCAATGACAATCGCATTACAAACAATGTGTGGTGATTAAACCATCGAATATTTCCAAATACAAACTTGAATGAAAAGTCTTGCCACAATACTGATCAACTGTATTACTGT
Organism: Batrachochytrium dendrobatidis JAM81; assembly: GCF_000203795.2. NCBI lineage: Eukaryota > Fungi > Chytridiomycota > Chytridiomycetes > Rhizophydiales > Batrachochytrium > Batrachochytrium dendrobatidis. Next base: position 542,019 of record NW_006281113.1, on the reverse strand, counting down.
TTACACTGTGGTATTATTGATATATTGGAGTATTTGGTGTTCAGATACACCATGATAATGGTAGTACAACTCATGGCAGTTGTACAAACCAAATGTGACTAAAGCCAATAATAATGTCAGACAAGATTGGATAATGAATTAGCGTGTAAATTTCAGATACAATCGCAATCTAGTTCAACAACAATCATGACATCAGTAATGCAACTGCTGTTTGCATGTCAATCACTCAATGTTTGCTTGTAACGTTTGGTTTGTATAAAAAAGCGTCAATTCAAGTGACAGAATCCTCCATTGCTTATATTTCCTGTATTGCAGCGATAATCCGAGTTGTTGCCACGACGTGCAGTTTCTTTCGATTAAATATAAAACAGCGTTTCTCATTTGGTTTTATCAACACAATCTCCAGCGTTTCGCATATAATTTGTACGCCAACAATCGTACAATCTTACAGAGAATTCACAGTTTTTGATGTTGCGACAACAGCTTATTATCAAAATGGTTTCAAAACATGAAATTGACCTGAAATAGTTTTCCTTGTTTTCATCTTCGTTATTACCAGCTGTAATATGACGGATCGGGAAGTTGCTCATGAAGCGCTATTGGCTAGACATAGACAAGAGGTATAACTGATAACCATTTTACAGTCAACATGGATTCTATCCAGCCCATCAAACGGATTGTGTTTGAATGCATCGATGCAATCCTTTTGTTTTTTCAACATGAATTAAAATAATAAACATCCATGCACAATGGCTAGAACAAGGAACTCATTGCCAAAACCACTGCTTTAAAAAAGACAATTGCCAAAGGAGCATCAGGAAAGGCACAGGTACGACCCATACTACAAAACTACATGCTTAAACTTGTCACCAAGTCAAACAGATTCATGAGAGTTGAATTCATTCATACAGCATGCAAGATCATCCATTTATGCATCATATTCTGACATGAACATCATATTTGAGCTTACAGAAGAAACAGGTTCAGGATCAAATTGCTCAATTGCAGAATGAACAGGCTGAGCGTCATTCTCAAGAAATTGCTGCCGATACCGCCATTTTAGATGGTGACATTCAGTACTTGATTGCTTATAGATAGATGTGATGAGTATTGATGTCAGTCTGACAGTATTTATTGAACATGTTAGGTGATATTCAATGTGAATCTGAAAAGGTAGCAAATCACACTTGTTGATTGACTAGATTTGAATGCTTGTCAAGTGTTGATCTGGTTCATGTTTTAGGTAAATGTTGCCTTGATCAAAGACGCCATGGATGGCATCACTCTTGATTCAAAAGATGAATCTGTTGCAAAGTTTAAAAAAGGCAGACAAGCCAAAAGAAAGGCAAGTAGTTATCGTATCCCATAAATGCAGGTATTACCATATGCAAGCAAGCATTTTAATGCTATTTTAAATTCAATTACATGACTCAAAGGAAAGAAAGGCTGCCAAATGGGAAGATATGCGATTAGAAGCTGAAGCTGAAGCAGCAAATGCGCCTAATTTTAGAGCGATCGAGCAAGCTGCGATGGACCAAGTTATTTCAAAAATGGGTTTGACCATCAAACAAGTATTGTTATTTTCAAAGCATTATTTCATTTGGCAAAACTCTTTGATTTACATTGGCTATTGGTTCAATTATACAGATTGCGCCAGATGGACACTGTCTGTATAATGCAATTGCAGACCAACTTCTTTTGGTAGATTCACAGTCATCATGGGTAAATCTAGTTGACATTGCATATTGTATGGACACTATGGTCAATGATTACAATATTTGTTTTAACCATTACCTCTGCAATCTTTAATGACTTTTATTTAACAAGAACTATCGGAATCTAAGAGAATTGGCATCCACTTACATGTTGAATCATCGTGACGAGTTTATCAATTTTCTAGCCACAGATGACGGAAACGTGTATACAAATGGTTGAGTTGCTATATTCAAATTGTCAAACCGCCATTTAATTTGACTTACGGTTTCAAATGCCTTTGCTTTGATTTGAAAATATCACTATAGAAGAGTTTGATGAATACTGTCGTAAAATATGTGATGAAGCAGTATGGGGCGGACAACTGGAGGTAAACTTTGGAGTAATATGCTGGACTGTATTCTACAAGTACATGTGTATAACCAGTGCATACGTTTGTTAGATTCAAGCGCTTTCGCAAGCTCTGCAGCATCCAATCCATATTGTACAAAGTGGATCACCAACTCTAGAAATTGGTGAAAAAACAAAGAATACTAAACCATTGATCGTGTCGTATCATCGCAAGGCTTATGGACTTGGAGCACATTACAATTCTTTGGTGGAAATATAATAATTAAACACTGATCTGATCGTTTTTTATCTGCACTTGGTATATACTTGTTACCATGTTAATACCATATTGATTCAATGGTGGATGTGTGACATGCTGGGTTCAATGTAATCATTTCCTAATTTGCATGAAATTGTGTGAGTAATTGATATTGAATCAGATTGAACACTGATATTGCGTTGAAATGAGTTGGATATCAGCAAGATATTACTGCACTACTCGATAGGTTCAAATCAATTACCAAATCCAACACACCAGTGACAATTAATGCTAATTGTGTTGAAGCAGACACTTGAATTTGTATTATCCAGATACGAGTCATGCAGCAACTGAACACACGCATATCTAGCAACATATCTGCCATTCAATAAGCCATTGCACATCAGATATTCCAATTGAATATACTTGATACGATTATAATTGCCAAGATTTCATGTTCAAATAAATGTGCTTTTTGAATCACTGGGTTGCTTTGACACGAACAAATTACAGATATTTATACAACTGTTACATACCGTATTTAATATACAAACATACCATTACAGTAATGATCGTGTATATTAACCTCATCTGATTCAATATACATGTATTGAAACATTTACATTTTCCTGGATCAATTTGCTGTATAGAATCTCCGAGTTGCAATGCGATTGTCGAGTCGAGTAAATCTGCTTTAATTTGATGATTTAATAACATTCCGAATAAAAGTCTTGATAACCTTTTCAATAATAGTGAAATAGCTGTCATTCGCAAGACTGTTTTTCTATAGAAATTGTTGAATAATCCGCTCAAGTTTCGATTTATCGACTGTTGATTCGATCCAGTCTGATAGCATTTCCCTTTGAATCTCTCCAGTTCTTTTAATTTCTTCATTCTTATTCCTATTGTCGCTAGCTGTGAAACAGATATGAATCCTGACCACTCTGTCAATGCAAGTATCTTCAAGTCTTGAGCAATGTTGAGTTGTAGTGTATTGAATCCATTCTTTATGGACTAATGTTGGTTTATAGTTGGACTTTAAGCAGGATTCCTCTCTGTCTGATATGGATTCTGTAAGGGTAATGACTTGTACTATGAACAAGCATCATATGACAATAATGGCTAACACACTGTGTTGTAGTCAGGGTTGGATTCGCATCTATCCAAAAAACGAAAGTCAAGTACAGGAGTCTATGATGCTGAATCCAACAAAAAACTCTTGAAAAAACAAAGCAATACTACATCCATGACTACAGCAAAATCGCATGTTGTTTCAGCTCCAGTATCGAAACGGAGAAAAAAAGGTGCAAGATTGTCACAGTCAAGAGCATCAGCACAGGGATTAGAGGACAGTGACAATTCTCTGCTCTTTTGTATTTGTCGAAAACCTTACGATGAAAACAAATTCTATATCCAATGCGATGAGTGTGATGATTGGTTTCACGGATCTTGTATAAAAATATCCGAAGCTGAAAGTGATGCCATTGACAAGTGGTATTGTGCTACGTGTGTTGCTCGGACAGGAATCAATAGTGTATGGAAACCAAAATGTGCTCGATCTGGTTGTAAAAAACATATTCGTCTAGATAGCTCCTACTGTTCCGATGCATGCGGTATTATGGTGGCTACGAAATTCCTTAAATCAAAAATATCATCGCTCACTCCGTTAAGTGCACGTGCTAATGATCCTAGAGCTACTCTGCAGTCAGACAAGCATCATGAGGATATCAAACGCAGATTGCAAGTCTCTCGTCGTATTCTACAAGTAAAAAGTATGATACGCGCGCTGGAGATGCGTCAGGCTCTGATTGATGATGCTACTGAAAGGGCTTATCTATATAATCGTGACTGGGCTGCATCACAAAACGTTGTTTCTAGTACAAATGGACGAAATGATCGAGCAGGTGCCAAAAAGGTCTGCGGATTCGACGAGAGAATCGTTGATTTATGGGTCGCTGATTTGGATAGTGACTCGATGCAAAACATATTTAATGAGCCAAGACTCGAGAAATACACTACAGAAATTGAGCAAGTCGACACTACCAACACATCAATGCCTTTAGATTCATCCAAGGCAGTGTCCGCAGATGCATCTGTTCCTGTCGCACCCCTAACCTCGCGCTATTTGTGTCCAACCATGTGTCTCTGCGAAGGACGTTGTCTTTGTCATGACGGTTGGGAATTTTGCAAACCTCGAGAAGTAGAGCTCGAGTTAGATGAACAAGTAAGCCAGTGCTATTTTATTGTCTACGATATTACGTTGAGTTGACTAATTTTTAATCAAATTTGCTTTGTTTTAGCTAGCCTACTTGCAGACACTGCGTCTTGAAAGAGCTGCCATTGATGTTCGACTGAGCCATTATCCTCTCAAGTAATAAGCATTGTTAATATGCTGTTTTCATGAACGTTTTACGTATCAAATTAAATTTATCGTGTCGCCATTTCCAACCCAAACTAGTCTTGTTGAAATAGTTCAGTTTAAAACTACACATCAACTTCATAATGGCGCATTGAAAGATGTCAAGTTGCAAAGTGACTCACTTTTGCACGATTATCCATCAATGAGATGTGATGACAGCTTAAATACTAGAGCCATACCTTGTTCTAAAACAATCACCGGCTTCAAACTGTATTTTTTAGTTTTATCAAGACATAAAATTTAGTAACACATGGGCATACTGTTACTACAGCAGTATGTCTGGTATATGGTTTGAAATCAACTTGTATTGGTTTACAAGACACGTTTATCAGGCACGACAAACTGCAGAAAATGAGTTTATAAAAGTGAAATCAGTACTGTGACAAAACACGGTCCAGATGGACGAAGTGCATTACTGGGGACAAGCGCTAATGATTTGGTATATGGAATAAAATTGGCACTATAGTCTCCTAGAGTACATATTCCTCCCGCACGCTTTTCTTCAAAATACTCGACAATGTTTTGAAACGTGGTTGCATTACTATTCGGCGCAACACGAACGTAAACCACTGCGTATTTTAAACACTTGTTCATCCTACGATCAAGTTCGGAAATGGTTGCTTTGTTGGTCGGGAATCGTTGAGATAGTTTGATATGCTGACTTGTAAATAGTTTGACAACTTGATCATTTTCAATATCTTTGCTTTTCAGCACATCCACCTGAAAACTTGCATTTTTGGACTTTAACGATATTGTACCATATGGAATACTGGGAGCTTTGAACCATGATAAACGTTGAACAATAGGTACAAGTCATACAAAAATGTAAAATATATCAAAGTATTCAATTGTATATGTTAGCAAAAACTCGATCGCTATAAACAGTTTTCTTTCAAAAGCTTGAAGGATTTATAATAAAACTTACCAAGATAACTAGGAGAAAATATAATGGAATCGGAAATAATTTTTTGATTTAAAAATGCATTGATTGATGGAATGTCAGTAGGAATCGATATTTTCGGTGTAGAAAATGTCTGAGATATATCAGTCGATGAAATGTCTGTAGTAGTTGATACTTTCGGTGTAACAAGTATCTGAGATATATCGGCTAATGGAATGTCTGTAGGAGTTGATATTTTCGGTGTGACAATTGTCTGAGATATATCGGCTAATGGAATGTCTGTAGGAGTTGATATTTTTGGTGTGACAAATGTCTGAGATATATCAATTGATGAAATGTCTGTAGTAGTTGATACTTTCGGTGTGACAATTGTCTGAGATATATCGGCTAATGGAATGTCGGTAGGAGTTGATACTTTCGGTGTGACAAATGTCTGAGATATATCGGCTAATGGAATGTCTGTAGGAGTTGATATTTTCGGTGTGACAATTATCTGAGATATATCGGCTAATGGAATGTCTGTAGTAGTTGATACTTTCGGTGTGACAAATGTCTGAGATATATCGGCTAATGGAATGTCTGTAGGAGTTGATATTTTCGGTGTGACAATTGTCTGAGATATATCGGCTAATGGAATGTCTGTAGGAGTTGATATTTTTGGTGTAACAAATGTCTGAGATATATCGGCTAATGGAATGTCTGTAGGAGTTGATATTTTCGGTGTGACAATTATCTGAGATATATCGGCTAATGGAATGTCTGTAGGAGTTGATATTTTTGGTGTAACAAATGTCTGAGATATATCGGCTAATGGAATGTCTGTAGGAGTTGATATTTTTGGTGTGACAAATGTCTGAGATATATCAATTGATGAAATGTCTGTAGTAGTTGATACTTTTGGTGTGACAAGTATCTGAGATATATCGGCTAATGGAATGTCTGTAGGAGTTGATACTTTCGGTGTAACAAATGTCTGGGATATATCGGCTAATGGAATATCGGTAAAACTCGATACTTTTGGTGTAGAAAATGTCTGGGATATATCAGTTGATGGAATGCCGGTAGGAATCAATACTTTTGATGCAACAAATGTCTGAGATGTATATTGAACATCAGAGTTCACAGCAGCTGTTTTTGGTATAGTAAGTTGATTCAACGAAATATCCTTACTTTCTTCAGTGTGTAAATCTAGTAAGGATTTCGTATTCGTAACAATCAAACTAGATGGTAACTGTGCATCAACAACGTTTGGAATGACAGTACTTTTGGATGTAGTAGCTGAGATAGATGAAGAACAGTGTTGAGTGGATAGTTTTGAATTTTTCCCCTCAATAGCTACAGGTTTGAAAGAATCAATATAGTTTGGATTCCTACTTGCGAGTGCAGGTGGTGGTGCGTTGAATAATGGCAATGGAGGATTTGAAGAAACGTGAGGATGTAAACCATTGTTGGAAAATATAGATTTGAACCAGTCATTCGAAGCGTCAAACCAAAAGGACGGGCAGAAAAATATAACGGATAAAGGCAAAGTATAGTCATTCAAAAAACAGCCATGAAGATAATAACACACTTCAACGGCTTCTTCAATATTTGAATAGTTGACAAAAAGAGTATTTCCTATTTCAGGCACGATGAAAATTCGCTTTGGGTACCGAAATGGCAAAAGTGCGCGAATAAGTTCTTCGTTTGGTATACTACCGCCTGCCGAATAAATGCAAATAAGCGAAGACCGAAGCCAGATCCTTTTGGCAGTGACACGAGTAACGCATCTTTCAATCATGCCCTTCAGTAATTGATTATTGTAAACCTCGATAGCTTTTTCAGATGGACTTTGACTTGAAAATGCTACTACTACTTTTTGTCTATCTGCTTCGTATATGGACCTTACGCCTTTGCAATATGGTTCATCATTAAGCCAGAGTGCCTTCATAATTTCCGAAATAAAAATATCTTTTGGAAACCCGCCAAACTCGACAAGTGGTGGACAAATGGGTCCCAAAATTGGATAAAGAGTCGATCGTTTAAAAATATCGGCCATATGATAATCCAAATGTGTAGTTAGATCCACTGTAGCACGAAACTGTTTAAACTCATTCAGTGATAACCGTTCCGCATGAATGCAATTAAAAGGATGCTTTGACAAGACAAGACCAACATCCCGCCTATTGGAAACAGCTATAGACAAAAGAGGGTGAATGCTCTTTAGTTTTAAAAGTACTGCTGCAAGTTGATGAGCTTGATTTTCATCACAGTAGCCTATAGCGACTAATAGATCAATACTCGTGATTTGTGTCATGATGATTTTCAGTGACTTTAGGTTGAGTATAGCAAATGCTGCCATGATTTGATTTTGAATCCGTTTTGCAGAAACGCTTAATAAAAAATTGCGCAACACTATTCCATGAGTCTGTAATGCCGAGAATTGATAATCGGATTCCATTGATGTTGGTTTTGCAATAAATTGTTGAGCAAGTGCATGACTGTTTGGAAAAAATGAAGCATAATTATTCGGAACCCCATACAAAAAAGATGTAGGTTGAGGGGCTGCTTTTTTCAATGGTAAATCTAGTCTAGAGCATTGAGTAGAAACAAAAGGCGGTAGACTTGGTAAAGACATTGCGGTAGATTTGGGCAACATAATTGAGACTTTCTTTTGATTTTCCCTCGAGTCATGGGTGGATTTTGTGGGGTTTTTATCAAGTGTAGCTTGACAAGGTAAAGCAGCTGGCGTAAAAGGTTGACCAAAAAAGTGCTGATTTGTCTCGGTATTGTTTTTGGTGTTTATGGTTTTAGAAGGTGCTTTTTTAAATGCGTCTATTGGTTTTGGATCAAACGTAATATTGACGTTTGGACCAATGGATTTGGGATCAAGGTTTTCCATTAGAAATGCAGCTTCTTCATAACTATTGAGTTCAATAATAGCCTCAGATTTTGAATTTTTTAGCAAGTAAATTTTAGCTTGTTTGTAAACCAATTCAACACTTTCTTTGATGTGCCTTGGTGTAAGTGGAGCAACAATTCCTGTAACACGAAGTATAGTAGGTGTGACTATCAAAAAGCATACAATGAAAGTACTGTCAGAAAACATTCTAGATCACTTGGGTTAAACAAATTAAATACCTGAAACCCGACTCGATGCATTGTCTTGTGGCAACACACCAGCATCCGTCGTACATGATCCTAGATCTGATGGGTATAGTGAACATATGATGCAATTGCCATTTATATAGTTTTTAACTTTTACACATTCCATAGCCTGTGAAGGTAGTTCAAACTGAATGACTGCAGATAATGCTGTGGCTTTTTGTCGCTGACTCAGCTGAATATTCAAAATAGTTCCGTAAACTGCCAACGATTTCTTTAGTTCAAGTACGGTAATGTTTTCGGGGATGCTATCAACAAACACATTTGTTTGAGGCGCAATCAAAGGTTTTGTGACAAATGATGCTGAATGGTGACAAGTGTTTTTTTGAAAAGCTGCAAGATCCTCCTTTTGATTTTTAGCGAGTTGGTTAGGAATAAGTTTGGATGGTATTTGCGATGGATTGGTATAGTCTTTAGTGTTGATTGAATTTTCGTTGCTGACTGAAAGTGGCATGCGTTTGTAACATTTGGAATCAAGGTCTAGACTTTTAGAACGCTGTCGCTTTCGTTTAGTCGAACCGACATCACTCTTTTGAACTAAACATTCAGATTCTACGTATATTTAAATATTAGTTTTGCGTTACAAAAAAACAAATTATGGGTTCAAACCATTGAGCAGAAAGTTGGCAAGATTCACGTATACCTGTCCAAACAACTGGATGAGTTTCTATTCCAGGAATTGATTGTTTTTTAGGGTCGAGATTATCACTGGTGTTATTTTTTGTCAAAGACATTGACTCGTTTTCTTTTTGCAAAACAGTTGGATTAGAGGAGGAAGGTGCATTGGTAGATGAATTCATTATAGAGGTGTTGGTGGGAGTTCCTGGCATGTCATTGATGGCAGGAGTGTTGGAAGTCATTATGGACAGTGACTGTTGCATTTCTTGCATCATGGATTGCCATGAACTCATCATCTCTAATATGGTCTGCAGTGTTTGAAACTGCAGTTGGAATTTTTGTCTAAACTGAGGATCCATCATTATCATCATCGCTCTTTGATCAAGATTTGTAATAACTGAAGCATTGAATCCAGTGTTGATGTTGGGATTAGCAGTGGTGGAATCGGATGTTGGAATGCATGAACTTGGTAGAATTTTCTCATTAGCATTTCCATCAGTCATACTGACTATTGAATCCATGATAATAGCAAAGTGATTATTAAAGACGAAAGAATGAAAATAAAATAGTCGACAACTGGCACACTTTGTGTCGTGCACTTGGATGGATATTCGCGTAAAATTCAACAGCATTTTTGTGATTAGATTTTGCTTATGAAACCACAATGGCTTGAGATTCATGTACAAACTTTGTAGTGAAACATTCAAGTTTGAGTTAAACAAGACCGAGTGAAACTGTCTTGTTGAGTCGAGTGTGATAACAATCTGTTGTCGCGATACACAAACCAGACAAGTAAACGCACTTGCTATTCAATTTGTTTTAATTCAATTTTATATAAATCTTGTAAACTAGTTGGAATTCATTCTTGTTCTGCTAGATTCAATATATCGTTATTCTCATATACTTGCACTTTAGATAAAGTGTCATTGTTTTTGCTGAATTCATCCAGCCACTGTTCTCCCATTTTACACATGGCTTTACCCAACTGTGTCACTCCAAGTATGGCAGATCGTGGTGCTACAACGTCAAGTATAGGCATCATCCACTCTTCCATAATCCGTCGAGTTGGTCTCTGATCTGGTCGGTAGTCCAGTAATCCAGGACGTACGATCGACACTCGATTGAATCCCATACCAATAATTTGCTGTTCCAACTCTCCTTTAGTTTTGGGGTATAAAAACCAAGAAGACGCATTGCTACCTGTTGATGACAATAGAACAAAATGCTGCAAGTTTTTGTCACTTTGAGTAGTTTGGGTTTCACCCTTGTGGAAAAGTCGTGCTGCCTGTAGTGGAATGTCCTTGTCTATACGCACAAACTCTTCTGCAGATCCAGCTTGTGCTCTTGTTGTTCCCAAACAGCAATACGCAATCCTGATTATATAAATGCATACAGGTTGGTCTCGTGAAAATTCAACTAGATCCACCATCGTATTCACATAAAATGGAACACTGAATAGGAGAATCAAAAACAGCCAATCTCATGCAATGATGAGTTGTCAAATTTACTCGACAATATCGTTTGAGTTTTGACCCAACTCGCTGATCTTGTAGTGATCAACATGGAAACAACAGTTGCAATCCTTGTTTTTTTTGAACAAGAACGTATCTGTTTTTTAGAATACAACAAAGTGGAGTTGTATTGACAATTCAATGTTTAGATTGAATCTGATGATTGTATAATATACGACCATGACAAATGAAAGAGGAATAATATTACACAATGACCATCGTATTGATTCAAGTCAACGTCTAATAAGAAATATTACAATGAATCTACTTCAAAGACTGCAGTGTTCCAATTTAAACGAATACGATTTAAATTACATTATAAAACACTATTGCTTACGAGTGACCAGAAAACACTTGTTCGGCTTTCAATGGAATACAAAACATGTTCATGAGTTGAATTATCACATCAAAGCCTGAGATTCAGTTTATAAAAACCATCAATACGTTTCACTTACAATCGTCCAGTTTGTCCATGTTTACTATAGACTCTTTCTAAATGATGAATTGTATTCATACCAATGTCATGGAATATCATGGAATGTCAGCAATGAATAAACTTGTATACATTCTTATGACATCAGTGATTGTTCTGCTTACAAGTTTCTCTGGATGTGTCCATCCCTTGCGCTCTTCTTCTCCAGCACTACGACGACCAACAATATGAACTGTTCCAACATGACTAGATGCTAGTAAATGACCTACTAACTATAGTGACAGGATTTAGTTTGAATTGGTGATACCATGACAAAACCAATCATGACGACAGTTGGAATATGAAGTGAATCAACCTTTCTACCAGTCATTCCAGTAGCACCCAATACCAGAACAGATGCTGGAATCAAGTCTTTCATGAATACTCCGAGTTTTACTGTCAATATAAACGAGTCTTGAATATAAACTCAAAACTATTCTTTTAATGAATAAAATTGTTTGAATAGTTTGAATAAAAGGTTTTACAATTGTATTCACATTGAAATACTTGTAAATCAACTCTCTCGCGTCGGAATTTACAAGTAATTTTTGACATTGAATTGTGTTATAAACTATTTAAAATCTATTGAATTAATCGAATAGTTTGACCCGTGTTGATCGTACCCTCAGAATATTCCTTTATTAAGCCCTTGAATACTGTTGTCGAGCAATCCGTTCTGCAACTCCACTTTGAACTCCAACTGAAACAGCTTCATCTCGTGCACCCTCAAATGTGTGTCCTGATGTTTTGTTATAATCGTTTACTAGTCTCCACAAATAGATCGAGTATATGGCACTAGCAACCCATCCAGCAAAAGCTAAACATGCAAAGACCCCTGCAAGTACTTTTCCATCGGCAAATACTGCCAAAACTGTAATCATACCACACGCACCTGATCTAGGAATTCCTACAGCCATATAACATGCAAAAAGAATGTGGAATCCATTGAATACCAAGAATATATCTTTACACAATATTAAAGTTAGTATTTAGAAAAAGATTAATTTGAGCCAGTCATGTACTTGCATGAATATAAAGAGCTGTTTTTCATGTAAGCCATATAGATGGGCAAATACCATGTGATGAATGAAGCAGCAGAGATAAAGACCACTAATAGATACACGTGTAGAAATGATTAGTGAATGTAGAATGCAATCGGTTGTAGTGAGAATACTTGCAATAAACCAGAGCTACACCGAAATCACCAGGCAGATAATCCATATTAGAAGGATGCGAGAATAGAATGATCAACATGACTATCATATTAATAGTCAGTAATCCAACCACAGCCATCCAGTATTTGTATATCATGCGTATAGTGGATTGATGTTCTTCAGGAATATCGACATCAATATTATGACGAATGAGAGGATAAAAGGATGGCCAGTTGGGAGGATAAGCTCCATGAAGACGTAGTTGATCCTGTTGACGCCTGAATTCCTGTTCTCTCTCAGCAAGTTCTTGTTCTCTCTGAAGAAGTTGTTGTTCTCTTGCAGCCAGTTGTGGATCGACTGTTCTTTCTGATTCATGAAAGGCAGTATTTTGAACATCTGGAACAAAAGACACTCTAGTGTCGTGAGAGTGTTGTTCTAGAGAGTTTGAAATAGCAGGATCAGCAAATGGATTAACAGTATGATCTTCTAAACCAACTGAGAAAGGATTGATAGTGTGTTCTTCCGAGTCATCAATAGAGAATGGATTCATAATCCAAGAATTAATTGTATTCACGTCAAGTTGATTTCTAGAATTAAAAAGTTTTAAATTATAATTCTATACGATAATTGAAGATGGAATTGAAGATGGAATTGATAGTTGGAATTGAAGATGGAATTGATAGTTGTAATCAATAGTTGGAATCAATAGTTGTAATCAATAGTTTGAATACGTTTTTAGATTATTACGTTCAACTGTCAAGTTTTTAAATTATAATTTTAGTTACAAGATTGACAGTTTATTCGAGTTGAATTTGAATTTGAATGACAAGCGATAAGCGAGCCTTTTGTTCTGGTCCATTCTTGCATGCATGGAGATTCTCTCCTTGTATGTTGGATTTAGTTGTTTCTAGTTTACTGTTATGCTTTATTGCCATCTTTGTTTCTATTTGGATTATCAAGTTACTCAAGGCTGTCAAGACTGTTACAGACATTGATCATCATGAATCATCAATTCATGATGAACATTCTACTCTTCATAATACTGCTCATTCGGATGATATGATTACTACTGCTAATCAACTTGGTCTCTCTGAACAAGACCCTTTACTGTCTTCAAATATCAGACCTTCTGTTCAGGTATTATTAACCCTTGATGTTCATGTTTTGATGGTTTTCTAATCGTCTTTAATCTTTTGGTTTAAACTCAAACATTACATGACAACTGTTAATCTCATTCAATTTCATAATTCAAATGGTCGCAATCCATAAATATCAGTCATTAACCCTCTGGCCCATCACTAGAGCTCTTGTTCTTATCGTCTTTTTATTCGTCATTGCTGATATGTTGATCGATTTTTATGCAATCACTCACCCTGACTCCATCTCCGTCATTTCAAATCACAAATCTGCTCGCACTCTCGCTGATGTCTTGTTGGCTTTTTCTTGGTTAATCGCTACTGTTTCCTTGTTCTTTGCTTCTACGTGTGATTACAGATCTCTCGAATCTCGTTCCGAGTCCGCTGGAATCTCTTGTGCAAATCTATCGCCTGCGTTTTTAATTCATTTTTGGGCTATTGCCTTTGGATTGGAACTTGTTCGTGCTTACAACTGGGTCGCTTTTCTCATTGCACCTTCTAGCGGTGAGTTGTGTCTTGTTCGCGTACAATACCATTCTGATTACCAAGTGAATTCAAATCTAATTCACTTATTAAATATTTAGACTCTCCCCTCAACCATGGTATTGATGTTGCTACTTTGTGCATATTTATTGGTCGTCTTTTACTTGTCGCCTTGTTGTTGGGAATCGCACTTGTTTACAGACAGCCTAAACTGGAACCTGTCGTTCACTCTACTCAACTGCCTAAACAACGTGGATGGTTTGAACTCATTGGTCGACTACGTAAACTGTTTCCTTTTCTTTGGCCACAAGAAACTTACTTGCGCTTTTTAGTTGTGGTTTGCTTTACTCTGCTTATTCTTGGTCGTGTTGTTAATATCCTTGTTCCCGAAACCTACAAGCGTTTGGTCAATGCACTTACTCTTTCAACAGAATCTCACAACTTTATCCCTGATGGTCTTGCAAACCAAGTCTCTGATCATCCATACTTTGCATGGGGACTGGTTCTGCTTTATACATTTTTCAGATTTTTACAAGGAAACGTGGGTCTGTTAATGTCCCTTCAATCACTTTTATGGATTCCTGTTGGGCAATCTACATCCCGTCAAACAAGTGTAAAGATGCTTGCTCATCTTCACTCTTTATCCTTACAATTTCACATTTCTCGAAAAACTGGCGATCTTTTACGAGTCGTAGATCGTGGCACAACCTCAATCAGCTCACTTCTCTCTTACATCATTTTCAACATTTTCCCTGTCTTTGTCGATATCGGTCTTGCTGTTATTTACTTTGCTTTTACATTTGAAATGTCTATTGCCATCATTGTCTTGGTAACCATGGTACTGTATATTGCTGTCACCATCTGGATCACAGAATGGCGAACTCAGTTTCGTCGTGAAATGAATGATTTGGATGGTGCATCGCGTGCTCGCGCTGTCGACTCTCTTCTCAACTTTGAAACCGTCAAATACTTTGGCAACGAAGCATGGGAAGTCAATGAATACGATCAAGCAATCAGAATGTATCAAAATGCAGACTGGAGATCCAATGCCAGTCTCAATCTACTCAACACTGCACAAAATATCGTCATTACTTTGGGTTTGTTTGCTGGCTTGATGGTCTGTGCTGGCAGAGTGGTTGATGGTGCATTGAGTGTAGGTGATTTTGTTGCATTCATTGCATACCTGCTTCAACTCTATCAACCCTTGAACTGGTTTGGAACCTACTACCGTGTCATTCAGCAAAACTTTATCGATATGGAAAAAATGCTCGAATTGTTTGATATTGATCAGGCTGTCGAAGACTCTGCTAATGCTACTGTGTTGGATGTTTCACATGGAGGTGCTGTTGAATTCAGTACGTGTTTTGTATTCAACTTTGGTTTGGGTTTAAACATTCTACTAAATGACCAATGTAATGTTAGAAAACGTCTCGTATGCATACACTGCAGATACTCCAATTCTTAACAATGTGTCGTTTTCCGTTCCATTTGGAAAAACTGTTGCTCTTGTTGGTCCTTCTGGAGGTGGAAAGAGCACCGTTCTTCGCGTAAGTTTCAACATGGCTAATACCAGTTGTACATCCGTACATCAAATCCTTGACTCACATCAATGACACAGCTGTTGTTTAGATTCGATGATGTAAAACAAGGATCTATCTGCATTGATGGTCAAGATATTCGCCATGTCACTCAAGTCTCACTTCGTCAGCAAATCGGTGTTGTTCCTCAGGTATTGATAGATTGAAATGGTGTAGTCAACCAGACCATGCTTTTTTGCTCACGTTTATTGTGTAGGATACGGTGCTCTTTAATGACACGATTTTGTACAATATTCGATATGGAAAAATTGATGCGACAGATGAAGAGGTGTTTGCAGCCGCCAAAGCCGCTCAAATTCACGATCGCATCTTGTCTTTTCCCAAAGGTATACAATTTTGAATTGATTTTTAAAATACCGATTGCCAACGATTTAAATTCAATTAGGGTATGACACCAAGGTCGGTGAACGAGGTTTGCGACTCAGTGGTGGAGAAAAACAACGTGTGGCCATTGCTCGTACGATGCTTAAACACCCATGCATTATGCTACTGGATGAAGCCACTTCGGCACTAGACAACCAAACTGAAAGACAGGTTCAAGAATCGTTACATCTTCTTCGATCACAAGGAAAAATGACAATGTTAGTCGTTGCACATCGACTTAGCACCATTGTAGACGCAGATCAGATTCTGGTGATCAAAAATGGGCAAGTGGTTGAACGTGGTACACATGAAGAATTGATTCATGTTGGTGAAACCTTGAAGCATAGTGTGGATTCAATCGTGTCAGTCGAGAACGGTGTGGGAACGTATTATGGAATGTGGACAAGAGAAATTGAGGAATCTAAAACTCCAAATACAACCCAACAAGAATTGACTGCACAGAATCAAGTGCGTGTTGATCAACCTGCTACAGGTAGTCGCCATGGTCATCATCATTAAAAGTCGTAATAAATTGATTGGAAATCCAAGTGCAATGTATGATAATTTAGTTGGATTAGATGTGTCGTATTACAGTCGTATTCACATAAAATGCAACACTAAATAAGAGTGTGTGTATAACAAACAGCCAGTCTCATGAAATGATTGGCGTCAGTTTATTGGTTGGCATTGTGCCATATACACTGTTTAGTTGATTGATACTGTTTGGTGATTGGCATGTAGAGTTGCATCCCTAAAATATGTTGAACTGGAGCGCGAATGTATCCGATTAAAATACAAAGTTTGTATAGATTTGGCAACAATCAAACCAATATTTGGATTGCAATGCATCAATTTGGTCATTGTACAATGTATGGCCATGTCAAATGATGAGATTACTCCAGTTCAAACCGATGGTTTGATTGTGTACATCATACGACAAACGTTGTGTTTATTGAAGGATTAACAATGTATATTGATAAAGTTGATGTGTAGTATAGAACACTGCAAATAACTAACTATTGATCATCCAAAGCAAAATAATAATTAAAAATGTTTCGTTTTGCGTGAATAGTGCGAATTATATCTGACGACAATACAAATTATATTCAAAGTTTAGAAACTATTCAAAGCTGTTTAAAATCAACCGATCGATACACATGAGAGCACAACATCAACCCAACGTGATGGTCTAATGGCTGGCCAACAGGTTTCATGTGTGATAATACTGAATGACTGTCGAGTTAAACAACACTTGCTATGTCTGTTGGGTTGAGCATACCAAGATATGTATTGGTACCACCACATGATACATTACAGTTCAATGGGTGTTTTAAAAATGTTGGATTGCTGTCTGAAATATGTATTTGATACAATCAATGGGGTTGATTCTGTAACATGTCCTGGTAGAATGTAATGAATTCAGCATCTAGATCTACCTATTTCAGATCCACCTACAAATCGGCGTATTTTGCTTGATGGTGCACACAACCCATTGGTTGCTGTAGTTCGTGCAGACTAGGTCAACCATCAACAAAATGCAATAGCGTTACTTGCACATGTTTACTGGATTGTTGAATTTACTAATGGAATAGATATCCATAATTTACTTTCATGCCTTGTTCAACCCAAAATCGTGTTTGTCGTTCCATTTGCACAACCACTTGATATGCTTTGGATTCATTCAAAGGATACTCGTATTATTGCACATGTGGCCAATACACTGATTCAAGGCGATACGCCATCACAATGCTTTGACAGTTTTGCAGATGCGTGGAACGTTATCACATCTAGTAACACCGATTGCATTGTTGCTATTTGTGGTTCACTTGATTTGGTATCTGAAGTGTACCGCACTCTACACATGACGTTTTAGAGTCTACTTGAATTTGTGTTTGATGCACCATATTTGTAATAAATACATTTGCATTGGTTGATGGCTTGCATGCATACTATTGTGTATTTTGAGATGCTCTAATGCATTGAATTGACTAACCATCCAGATGCAACCCAACATGAATGTGCGGAAAATATCACATCAATGTACTAAACTACTCTAAACAATACACTATAACCAAAGTAAATTTGAAATCTACACATTCATCAACACAATCCAATAGACATGCAGATACAACAAGATTGAACCACAAACAGTCTAAAGTTGTGGAAACACGACGGTAGAATCAACAAAATGGAAACTAAACACCATGTGGCAAATGAGTGTTTAAACCAAGCTTTTTTAAATTCAAAGTGATTTTATAAAACAATTTAATGGTTTTGTTTAAAAGGTATTAGTGGGTATTGGAATAGGGTATTTTTAAAAGATATTTAAAAGGTATTAGTGGGTATTTTTAACAGGTATTAGTTGGGTATCAATAGGGTATAATGGAAGGGTATATAGTGGTGGAGGTGGAATTGAAGCTTCCTTCCAAAAGCTTCAAGTTCAAAGTTTAGATCACCCATCTCCGCTTTGGATTTCGCGAAGGATGGGGTTGATCTGCGTCAACCTCGCAGTTGATCTTCCGTTTTTGGAAGATCGCTCCTTGATACAAGTATCAATGACAGGAGCACTGCTCGTGTTGCGCCGCCGCGCCGCTCGCAGGTCTCGCTGTTGGTTAAGTAACTCCAACTTTGCAACGTCTTGCAAGGTTGGTGCTACTTTAGCAGACCAAGTATTTTTTGGCTTGGTCTGCTTGACCAACTTGGAGACCTGCTCCGGCTTGACCCGCTTGACAGACCCACGAGCCTTTTTCAGCTCGGTCTGCTTTGCAAGTTTGGGCATCTAAGTGTGAAAATGGTAAAGTTTAAATGTAAGTCATTGCTGTTAATAATGACATACAAATTATGGACTGAATATATATAGTAACAAAACTGGTTATTTATGCGATAAAATATATCATTGATCATATTATAGTTGATATGGTGTATGTCGTTTTACATCATATAGCTTTTACACTAATGATAATGGTTGCCACAATGGTGTCAGCACTATGCTTGAAACACTAGAACTCTCAATCCCAACAGTATTGTGCTGTCTGACTGCATTTATGGTGTCAATCAATGTCAATCAGTAATGCATTTGTATTGATCATGGCTTGTGTGCAGTGATCTGGCAATATCGTGATGTATGGTATCATGATCAATGCAAACCATTACTTGATCAAACACAGCAATTGTGACTGATTACAATCTAGAATTGGATGTGGAATACAATCACAATCACAATTGGCAGGATATTGAGTGACTATGTGTACAATAGCCATTGTTGGTAGTTCAATCAGGATATACACCTTGTTCACACAGCAATACTGCATGTTGCTGGTTCACTCCACATCAATATGTATACATGAAGTTGACAATCATTGACAAATTCATGTCCTAAATTCACAATATTATGTTTTAAATGACAATAATGTAAGCCAATGCACATTTTATTTATTCGGTAACTGAGATTTGATAAACCGTTTGTACTGGTCCACAAAAGAATCACCAAAAAATGAGTCGCAAAATCAGAATCCAGATCGACACATATTATGTAATTGTCTCCGTCCTCACCACTTTTGAAACCAGATTTCATTGATGGCGCTGTATATGGCAATTCAAATCGCATATGAATAAATCGTAACCCATTGATTTTCACTCTGCATTGATCTTGGACTGGGATCTGCGACTTGTACCAATTTTTAGGATCCATTGTTTCAATATTCTTCCTGCATTCATTAACGCCAACGTACATTGCTGAATCGGAGTTTTGCGTTGATGTCGTTTTGATATTGCAGCTGAAAACCGAGTATCGCAAATCAGGTCCAGCATTGGCCGGTGGAAAAACAATATGCGGAAAGTCGGCTTCATCAAGCTGTTGTAAAAACCTATTGACATTCGATTCATTGGTGCGACAATCAACCATCCCAGTAGGTTTTTTGATATTCAAATCTATAGCCCATCGAGGTAGATATTTTCTCAGCTCAGGTTGTAACCACCAGCCTTGTATGAATCGGAGAGCAATTACATACTCCATCATATGTCCCCATTCTGAACGTGACAAGCTTGGTACTCCTACAGGTGAAAACAGCTGATTGGCAAAGTAGTCCATTAATACTGGAGTCTCTTGGTCTGCCAAATAGTTTAATCCTGCAGTAAGAACAATGGGTTCTGTCATTCTAGCGTGCCATCCGTCAATCACTTTTGAAACCATTACAAGACCTGTTTGAACCAAATCAAGCTCTGGCGAATACGACATACTCGAGCCATCACCAAACAAAAACGAAATACACAATTTGACAAGTATCTCCGATACCGATTTGATTTTAACGGGACAAGAGTTAGCCTTTTCAATGGATTCGATAACCCGGTCAATTCGGTCCTCCCAGAAACAGTAAAATGATGAATGGGGCGAATACATGCCAGATTTTGTCGTCATTTCCTGTATATAGCCGCAATAACAATCATTGATGTCAGTCGAATCAATCAGTTTGTGTAAAAATGAAACAAAAAGTCTTGGACGACCTTGAAGAGACTGTGAGATTTCTTGAAGGTCAATATTCTTTGACACATCGATAGTAGTTTGAAAATATCAGATGGTTTCAAGTAGTTGAAGTCGGTGAATATCAATATATTATCTGGTTTGAGTCCAGCAGCAGAGTATATCAAGTCCATGGTGCAGATTCGCATTTGTGTTCCGCACCATATATTCTTGAAGCCATCTTGGATAATAGTCCTGGTCAAAAACGAAAACAGCGACCGAGGAAAATCAAATTGTCCAGCAGTGTTGATGGATTGTTGTTGAACGATAGTCCGACTTTAAAAGACTTAGCATATGCTGCGATTCGTCAAATATAACACAACCGTCTTTTAGGAACCATGATTTCAACTGTTGATAGACGTTACCAAACGCAGACCAAGGAAGCTTAGATAGATGGTCGAATACTCTACAAAAAAGCCCACCAGTTCGTCTACTTTTTTGAATGCATAGCCATGTAAAAGGCTTGAGATCGGGATTTGTTTCATGGAGTGTTTTCAAAACAAAAACACGAGCAGAAATCAAACACTGGATCAGTCTTTTAGAGTGGTATTCAAAGACTGATTGATTCTTGTCCGTCTTTTTGGCAGGTGCCAACTGTGCCAACTTCTCAATCATCGCAGTGAAATCAGAATCAATCGAGCAGTCGAAATACAGTCCCCAACTACGTCGACATAGATCGTAGCAGATTCTTGTCTTTCCGCATCCACTGACACCGATCATGGCAATGCTTCTGCCTTTGACCTTGCACAGCCTGTCGACCGGCATTTCGATCCCAATTTCCTTTTCGTCGGAATATATCTTTTCCGAGTACAGGAAATTGGGAACTCCATTAATACCTTGGACATCAAGGTTTAGAATGCATTGGTCCAAAGCAATGTCCATCGAGTCTTGAGTGGAGAAAACAGTTTTGTTTTCATCCAAGCTTATCAGTTGATGAAGATTTTTGTAAACGACCTCTAGAGAATAATCGACATCCATGGCAGTGTCTATTGTTGATGAAAATACAATAATGAGTTTGACTATCCATAATATGGTTAATTTCATAAAAGTACAATACCTTGAGTTTGACCAGCCATACGACTGCTGGACTTGATGATGAGTGGATTGGACCCAACAGTCCCATTTGTTCCAAGAGCAGCAATGGGGTCCCAGGAGTTGTAGTTGGTCTCCACTCCATCCACCACATAATGGATGGAGTTCATCAACAGGAATAGTGTCAAGGAGGGGAGTGGTAGCAGTCTTGTAAGCTGTAGTTAGTTTCGAAACACTGTCAAATGGCCTTTTTCTTTCTAGTTCACCATTGAAGTGGGTTTCTATTTCCACCGGTTGGTTGTTGAGGTATTGAATGTAAAATGGTATGTTTTCCATTGTAGTTTGTAAAAGAAAAGAATAAAAATAAATGTAATGAAAAAATCCGACTTTAAATCCAAAATTTAATATTGTGTATTCAAATTCACACACTTTGAATAGTGTTTAAACATTTGTCATGTGTTCATTTGTATTGTTCAATCGAGTGTCAACTCAACTCAATTGATTACGTCATTCATATAATGACTCGAATCTTTTATTCAAAGTGTATCAGTCATGGTATGCATTGTTTGAATTCATCACTGTATATCTGCATGATCATGTCGACACTGGATGTGCAATATCAACAGTGCAATGTGGTATACTGCTGCAAATACCATGCTTATCACATTCCATTAGTGTGTGATCATATTGCATCAATCGACCAGTATACGATCACTGCATACATCAACATGTGCATAATGACCATATTGTTGGCATTGTATATTCAACATGTGATACTTGATACACGACAAAGTTGATACTGCGACTGATGTGTGTGATCAGTCAGGCTATTGATGCAACCATTTGACACCACAATCAACGAGTCAAATTGGTCGGATCTGATATCAACACACATGACTATTGTTGGTATTGCATGTCATGTCATATTGACAAGCAATATCATATCGACACAATACACACATGCATGTCAGCATCATCAATGTGTACAACTATGCAATATACAATCAACTGTATTGTATTATATTGGAAATACAAATGTCAATGTACAATATGATATCATGCCAACCAGAACTGTGTACAATAATCAGATACAATGCATGCAAATCCAATATCCAATATCAAATATCAAATGGTAATCATATTGTATCATATCGTATTTTATTCAAATAAAAACACAATCGAGTCAGTCGAAACCAGTTCAGATTAGCAATCAAATCAAACGGGTGATTCATCTGAATCTTCAGAACTGGGTGGACTCGAAAATGATTTGCGCTCATTCTTGGATTTGGAAGTTTTCCATAAACGAGAACGAGAATGGGATTTGGAAGATTTGGAAGCTTTTTGTGTACTGGATGATGTTTGAGTGGGTTGATCTGTAGACGTTTTGCTTGATGATGATGGACTTTTATGATGTTTTGATTTGTTCTGGGTTCCACTAGTAGAGGCTTACTCCGATCCCGACTGTTTGTTTAGTCGGAGAATAAAAGATTGGTAGATACTTTCAGCAAAATTGCGATCTAATTCCAGAGATATCCTGTAAGAATCCAGTGATGCTGTACTTGGACCATTTTGGAACAGGAGCTCTGCAAGTTCTTTTCTGGCTATATGAAGCAACAAGCCAGCGTGATAAAGATTTTTATCGAGTTTCCGACGCTTTTGTTGAAGGCTGAAGAATATTTCGTCCTCTTCATCAAACTTCTGATTAATTATTTCTTTCTCTTCTTGATACACTGGATCATCCTCGTTATTCGAATATTTTAGTGACAGCTCGTAACTCTCTCCATCCAGGCGTTTTAACAATTCTTTTTGATTGAGCTCTTCAGATTTGGCCGAGTCACACGCTTTCTTTATCTCTTCATATTCTTGATCCGTTTGTAGGTATTCTTGGATCAACTTCACATCATCCTTTGAGAGTTTACTAAGATCAACTGAAAATTCAGATCCTTCATAAGAAAGTACCCGATGCTTAGATTTAGTACTTTCAGTTGCAGTTGGGATGACGGTTGAAGTGCTAGCTTCAGCACTTGTAGTTGCACTGGGATTGACTGGTTTGGCTGTAGTAACCGAGCAAGCAAACAAGATTGATGCCAATACTGTGACTGCGAGTTTCATTGTATTGGTTTGGTTGAGCAGATTGTAATGTCATTCAACAAGTCGGGGTTTGAACTGTATTTATATCCATTATTGGATGGATAATATTAAAAGCATATTGGATGACCGTTTTAGGGATTTGTGTTGCCAGGGTTAATGGTGATTTGACATTAATATCCGACTTTGAAGGGATATCCATTTATATAACAACCGCAGTATTGGTTGGACCGTTGCTTGACTATGCATTCGAGTATCGTATAGCTTATTGTGTACTACACCCTTATCCACCCTAAAAGGGTTAGTGTGTCAAATATGAACAAATGCATGTTTAAACAAAACTATATGCAACTGAGCTGATATTCAGTTGTTGGATGATCATCAATATGTGTTGTGGTTGACATGATTCAAACATGTGGTTTGGTGATGTTTTCCATTCAACTCGACACGGTCAGTCATCACTACATATTGTCCAGTAATTTAATCAATCAACTGAATCAATACAATGCAGTTCATGTTGCAATCACAATATCACATTGATGATCAATGACTTGCATGTTCGGTTGGTTGCTACTACACATTGACTGCATTGCGTGTTTGATATACAACAACCATCATATGACACACAATCAGACTATAGTGTTGAATCTACACTTTGTGCACATGTGGCATGACCATACATTGTGCAATCACCAAACTCATCCATTGCAGTATACATGTTTGGCTCAACTGCTTTGATGCTGTCAATCAAACCATAGTTTTAAATACCAGTTGAAATCATCAACTAAATGCGAATCAAGTAATCAACTCGAGATCGGGTATGAAAGCTAAAAAACCAGTGAAAGAGTCCAAGAACAAGAACAAGACAATAGTGCAATGACCATTATCAATTCGAATGATTTCATGTTGCATCAGACCATTGAAAATGCAGGTCTAAATGCGGTTTTATCCAGATCTGTACCGAGTTTCATTAAACAACCATGACAACTCTGATTGGTATGGTAAATATCCAATATCAACTTTCATTCCAATGTCTAAAACACCAGAAAATACAAAAATCTGACAAGTTTAAAAACAGTTGCAATATTCCATCCATGACAAAACCAGTCCAATTTAAAAAATGGTTTGAAACTTGCATATTTCACTCAACTAAATAAAAGGTTTACATGTGTTGATTGAAATAAATTTAAACAATAGTGTATAGGATAGTTATGCAAACATTGTATTCATTCAAACATAGCCTGGTGATGCAATCAATGATGTGTTTGACAACATTTACAACCCATTTCAATTCATGATAACACTCCAAGAATTGATTGTTGCTCCTTTCATCTGCGTAGCAACATCTGACTTGAATACGAGATTAACAAAAAACTGTTTCGTCTTGGTTGTCACTGGGAACTTTTTGACAATTGCTTCGGATCCAGAAATACTATTTGTAATTATATTACCATCTGGACCAAGCGTATTCAAAAGCGATTCCACATTGCCATCCGCATATACAATATACAGTCCTAAAAAGTCGCTATAAAACTGTGATTCAAGTGCAATATCAATTTCAACAGTGATGTTGGATCCAACTGGTGCAGTATAGTATGATCGGATCTCAGTCTCTATTGCAGGACTGTATTGTACTCCGTCGCCAACAACCCATTTACCATTGACCGAGTTCCATCCCTGTGATTTTTTGGTAAATGGCGAGTTGTATATTCCAACCGATTTACTGGTACCATTAAACTTCCATTTGACACCATGTTCAAGTTTAAAATGGTCTTGTTGTTGTGGAGTGCGACTGATATGCTTATGTGTTTTGAGAACCTGTTTGCCGTTGTTTTGGCCAATGATACTGACCCGAGTATTACCAAGATCGTTGATTACAGATGCCAGTTTGAACGAGTGTTGACTTTTTATGTTGCTTTTAAACTTGGCAACTGAAAGTGATTTGCCAGTGTCATCAATAACCGACAGTTGATTGATTCCTTGAACTTCTACATCAATGGTCACGTCACCGCTAGTGGTGTCATAATCGATAAGTTCAGAAACAAAGTGAAGATTGTTCAGTCCAGTTCTGACACCCAGTGTTTTGAGCTGATCGGCAATACGGTCAAATTGAGAATTTTCAGTGGATCCAGGAAGTATATCCGTCAAACGGGGACGTACAATATATTCGGTTATGGCACCAATATCTTCAACCAGCTGACCTTTTTGTTTTCCATTACGTACAATCTGTCGAGCTCCAACTGAAACAGTGTTGGTGCGACTTCGGCCAGCTGCCGTGTCAGCCAGTTCTTTAGCGTATGACATTGGCTTAAAATCAACACGATTGAACAAAAGGAAATGTGGATCGAGCGAAAACATGTCAGCACCACCACCTCCAGTTGTTCCATCTTCGCCAAAAACATGGCCAGTTTCGGACGACTGAATAGACGCTGAAAACAGATCGCATGCTGAGTAACATACAGCATCAGTGAATATACCAACAGGTTTGAGATAGGCTTGGCCATACAAGTTTGACTGATTATACGAAGTTCTGTCATGATCAATAGAATACTTGCTACCAGGTGGAGTCTTGTACCATGCTGGATTAGAAGTGTCAAAAAAGTACGTGCCATTAACCAGAGTGTTGTATGCGACAGAACTCATCAAGTATCTCATTGGCATCGGTTGAAAATCAGGTTTGAAAAGTTGTGGAATGGCATTGGCAAACTCGCCACTACCACCTGAATTTGCACGGAGATCAAATATAATAGCATTGGTGTTTTTGAGTACAGTACTGAGGAGTTTGTGGATTTCACGAACAGCCTCTGTATCTGCTGGTGCATCAGTTTTAAGGTTTGTTGGCGAAAAATCATCCAATCTAATAATACCAAGATTTTTGGATTCGGGTTTCCAGATTCCCCAACTGATAGTCGACACGCCGGCGTTTTGGTACTCGAGACCACTATTTTTTAATGGCTGTTCAAGTAAAATCTGATCAATTTTTTGCTTTTTATGATGGTACTTGGATATCATCGATGGATTTATGATTTCTTTCCAAGTTTTGAACTGACGTTTGGCTCCGGTATCAACGCCAGCGTCAATTATACTGTTCGTGTCGGCAGGCTGAGGTGTTCCAGGTAGAGTTTTTCCAGAAATTTTGGCATACAATTGGCTAGTCATACTCCAGCATGATGAACTAAAACCAACCACCCACGGAGCTTCAATGTCGTACACTTTTCCAGTATCTTTTGATTTGAACCGATATTTGATCGTATCAGTTTCTGGAAAAGAAGTATAAGTACCAGAACGAAACGTCATGTATTCAAAAGCACCATGCTGGCCACCATAATCATTGGCACCACCTGTTTTGTCCTGGTTCAAGTTCCGATAGTCAACAAACGTCATACCATCAACAAGAAGTAATTCGTCGCCAACTTTGATCTGGTCATAGTCCTTTCCAAAAAAAGCACGCAAACCTTGATCGCTTTGAAATCTTTCAAAAACAACGGTTGGTTTGTTGATCATATCTGCATCGCCCTCGATAAATCTGAAAGAAAGACCAGTTGTGGCAAAAAAACAGGCATGTGGTCCAGATGGCTCAAAATAAGTATGATAGTCACGCATGCGAACAAAAGCATTCATGAGTTCAGTCTGCATCTCAGTGTCAGTAAGATTAGATGCATCCAGTTTTGCACGCAGTTTCTTGATGATCGGGAAGGGATCGGCACGCTCACCATAGTGTTTGATTTTAGATTCATAGTTGGACCATGCTTTCAAACTATTTTCAACATTGGTCAGCACGACGTTTCGTTGTTCGTCAGTGTATGGCATAAAAACAAATCTGCCAGCGTCACGGTGTTCCTTGATAAAGGCCCATGTAGGCATGGATTCTATAATGTACGTCAATTAGTACAGTTTTGAACGATTGCACAATTCAAACATTGACAAACCCAACATAAAATAGACTGATCAACAGATTTGCATACCAGATTTATTTCCTTGAGCATTGACAACGAACGCAACAGAAGCAATGGCTAGCAGTGAAAATTTCATCGTGGCTGCAGTATACTATTGAACTGTATTTGGCAAGCGTATCAATACTATACGGATTGAGTTGTTGATTTGTAGCAGTCTGATGATGTTTGATAGTGGCTGACGACTCATTTTTATACCTTGATGGTCTTGACTGGCAATACTAATGCTTGGTATTTTTGCATCTATATGCTTTGCATTGTTCTTACTAAAATGCTTGATATCGAGCAAGATTAACTGGATCGAGGTATATATTCAGGGTAGATAAAGCAACGAATTTGTAGATTAGCCAATTTATCCATTGCCACACATGCCATGTTAATTGTATTTTACTATCCAACACAACATCCAACTCAAACTGCTGTGAATCCAGTTCAATCAATATGATGATTAATGGTGTATTGACATTTGTGAATTATGCCAGTCCATATATCAAATATACAGAACATATTGGCTTGTCAATAGATAATCACTTGTCGGCTGCAGCATTGCCAATAATTTATGCTCATTTAATTTAGGGTCTAACACGTGGTGATTGCATAAACCCATTTAATGAACATGTCAATTATTACAATTGTCCGGCTTGCATGCTAATGGATTGCTTGTATACCACCATGGCTGTGTATGTCGTATGCCAGTTATGTCGAATAATTGAACGTAACAAAATGTGCTGTATTTATCCATACACTATCCAATCATCATAATTTGTTTTTTAGTAAATGGTTGTCAAGTATCTTGCTCAATTCTGCTGTTTGGTTTGTATTTTTTGAACTGGTTACTTGGCTAGATATGTTATTTTGGGTTGATGAGTGCCAACCCTATGAGTTCTGTTTGGTCAGGGTTATCATACGATTGATTTGCTGTTTGTGAGCAATGTGTTTGGATGGCAATAATGGTGTTTAAAACAGCCATTGTATAACATGTATTGACTCGAAAGCAAAATGGATCCACAAACTGTCTGGCATGTATTAGGTTTCCTTTGCGCAATATGTTGAACAGTTTGACTCTGATTCCCGGTTGTTTCAAATTGGCAAGTATAAGGCAGCCAATGCTCAGATCATAACTGGACACCAGCATGAATCCAAGTGTCGAATACAGCTTAAAAAGACCCCATTTTAAATGATTATGCAGCATCAAGATCTACACTATGCATGGCTTGATTAGCTACCCCTAAACCTGAATAACTATTGTATCTTTGATTGCATTACCAATGTCGTGGACACCATACTCTTGAGTCATGTCAACATTCATGAATAATCATGTATGCTGTATAACACTGGATTACTATCGACTGAAACAACTTTTATACTCTGTTGTTGTACACGTTGCTTATTGATATATTGCACATGCTGATCTACCAAGTGATTAGTTCAATCCAGTATACTGACGACAAATGGGATCCAATACAAGATAATGAGCATTGACAAATGTAATATTTGACTGTATAACCGAGCCTTTGTGCTTGGATGAAACAAACCACAATATAATCAATAATAATACCAACCAAGATTGACAGATTAAACTAGTGTATAAAACAGTGTTGGCTGGATTGAATTGTTGGTTTATTTGTTGATTTACAGTTATTTTTTGAATGAATTTATTTAAAATAAACTCGGGTATTGAGATATGAAATGATCTCATGTGAACAGGCTGTAATCGTACAAGCATATACTGGTGGTGTTGCAAGTGTATTGGTCAACTGCTGTATGATTGTTGTGGTGATGGTGTCAAAACAGTGTTTGTTACCACCGGTACACTACCAACAGAAACTCGACTGATCCAACAGCCATATATACAAATTGTTGTCAGTTACATCGAGTGTTTGTCCAAATAGGTCGATTCAAACAGGTTGCATATAACCGACTAATCCAGCATCCATCCATTGTCAAACAACTATAATGCACAATACCACCAAGTGTGCGATTACACACGCACTGATCAGTCGTTGCACAGTATGCATCGGTCAATGTCAAACATATGTGTGTCTGCAACTAAATTGCAGTCCATGACACATCCACACGATTCAACATGACAAATCATGTATCATGAGTCCAAGATTGATCAAAAACCTGATCACGGTAAACACAGCATGTTGTTGGATATCAGAGTCAATATATCGAGTGACAGTTGCACACTTGCTGATGGGCACAGCATATCAGTCACAATACATGCACGGTATTGCATTGCAGTCATTGGATGACAGCCATTTGCAATGTGATACCGATCGACATACATCAGCATGGTGTGATGTGACCATAATCATGGTGGAATGTGTTGGAGTTGACATTGTGAGTTGACAATCGATACACCATGCACATGACTGGAACATATATATTCAAATGTGGTTTGGTTGGTGTCAGGTTGATCATGCAATTGCATCGGTGCAACGAGTGAGTGAGCTGATGGTGATCTGAACCCATTTCAACAACAAGGAATTGACAGTCATGGATTTGCATGCATTCAATATGTGTTGCACACCGTTGTTGACTGTTGACTGTATATGCAAGTCAAGTCATCACCAACCACCAACCAGATCCAGTGCATACATGATCATTAATAGACTGACTGCCAAGAATATTCGTGTCTGAAAGTTGATTGTGAGTTGGTGGTTTGCAAGAACTGGACAAAACCAACATGCTATTGCATACAGCAACCTGATTATAGTCCAGTCGCATGGTGTGATACAGTGGTTGTGCAATACAATATCCAGATATTTGTAGTGTTGAACACGACGAATCTGTTGTTCGTGTAGCATCATATCAATTGGTAATTCGGAATCAAAGTGCTGTGACCACGGAAACTGAGTATGTTGCATTTGACTACACCAAAACTTGTTTGGCATTGTTCCATTCATCGTGCAAGTACATCAGATGCCAACTGGAGTGATTGATCAGAGTCGGCAAATATCACGATATTGTCAGCATACATGAACCCTCACATTGGTGGTGATTTACACGATACTCATGCAATGACAATCGGTTGATATCATCGTGTATGTTGTTGATGAACACGTTGGACAGCAATCCGACAGTGGATATCACCACTGGACTCCATGCTCAAATGGAAATGGATCAGAAACCAATGATCCAGTCTGAGCACGAGCTGATGAGCATGTGTGCAGCGCTGTTAACAAGACCAGTGTGCGTGGTGTCGATCACATATGTTGCAGTTATCATATCAAGGCACCAACCGTGACAGTGTCGAATGCATTTTGAATGTCAATCAACATAACAATAGCATTGGGCTACACGCACTGTCATCGTTGAACAATATCGACTAGTGAAACAACCAGCACAACACACTTGTTTGGTTTGAAATCAACCATGCTCAGTGGTGACGAGTTTGTTGAACACCACGATCCATCAATTTGTGTTTGCAAGACCTTGCATACCAGTTTATGACACATCAATCAGTGTAATACCGTGTTTGTCGTTTGTATCAATGTGATCACCGTTATTCTTGTCGATATATGCAGTCAGTACAATCGGTACAGTGTATGCAGACTGCCATCAGGTTGCATAATGGTCGTCAACATATTGACTGAACTATGTGCAGCAGAACGAGCAAATGGATTGGGTGGTTCATCAGGTGTATCATTTGGTGTATATAATGCGACTCGGTAGAATGTGACCAATATCCTGTTGTTTTTCGGGTGTCTGGTGTGAACCAGCTGCTGTATTGCATCAACTAGTCGATTTCAAGGTATATCCGAGTCGAGATCAGTGGCATCGTCACGAATTGGAAACAGTTTGTATGGTGGAAGTGGATCACGTATATGCCAGTACTGCCATTACTGCAAGTCAAGTAAATGTCCACTATCGTCCATAGCAAGATGCAAGTAGTGATTACTCGGTATGCCAAAAATATTATCACTGCTATACTGAATGATACGATTGGCATCACATCGTATAATGGAATGGAATGGAGTGATGGATGTTGTGTGTGTTGCACCACCAGACATGACTCGAGCTGCTGCAAATGTCATATCAAAACGATCATCAATACTGTCCGGTCAGGTGTGTCAGCAAACTTGATCCAGATCATATATTCATTGGCGCATTCAAGTCGCTGGATTGTTGCATTGTGTTTGTCCCAGAATGCACCTAGTTGGATGCGACAGAGTTCATTGTGATTGTCACGGATACTTGCTGTAATGTACATCGATATTCCAGTGTTACCATGTCAAATCGTCCGTTTGGTTGAGCGATACAGTCGACGTTTATGTAGCCGAGCAGTATGTGCATGTGCGTGCAGTTGACAGTCATTCACTGTTGCATTGGCAGTATCCAATAACTGAATACATAGCTCGTGTGTGTCCGTGTATGATCCATCAAACGCTGCATATATTCCACCAATCGTGAACATTGCAATCCGATCATAGGCATATATGCAGAGTTGTGATATGTCAGTTGGATGAGTGGAATGGACTGAATGAGTTGGTGCATGTGTATTAGTGCGGATGCAAGTGTAAATGACACATCATCAACAACCGCAATGTTCATGTCTACACGAGCAGATTATACAAGTGTTTGTTCAGTCTCGTCACACACAAAGTGATTGATAGAGTGTCAATGACATGCAGTCCTGCTCACTCGAGTGATGTTACTGTCGGAGTATTGCCAACATACTGCATGACAGTCAAACGCAGTATTCGTGCGTGTATGATGTGTTGTAATGACACATATTCAGTGTTCCAATCTGCAAACAGTAGCACGGATGAGTGATCGTCAAACCGAATAACTGCTGACAGGACATGTTGAATGGCAGACAAGACATTTCGCGTTTGATAGTCGCATGCAGCCGAGTGTCCAATGTACACAGCCAACAGTCCAAACACATTCAGGTGTAAAGTTTGGAATGTTTGCGACAATTATGGTGCCATAAACAGTCATTTTGCAAATCCAAACCATTTGTCAATACCGAATGGTGTCTCGATGTTCGGGAACAGTTGCCGAGTGTTGCAATACATTGAAACCACACACTGTGTGCTTGAAACTGTCCGTTGCAATGCAAGTCTCGGATAATCCACATAGTCGGTTTGGCTGAATATATGTCAAAGTAGTGAGTGTTTGCTGGCAATGTTTGACACATTGACTGACAATATTTGACAACAATTAGGAAGTGGTGGAACACACAGTGAGGATGTCGTTGGATGCCTGCGTTGACAGTTTTTGTGTATGTGTCAGTTGTTGTACGGATGATTGGTGACAGAGTTGATGGATAGTGTGTGCGGAACATGACTCTGACACAGTAATGCGGACTCGTGCACCGAGTTGAGTTGTCCAGCAATCGATTTTGGAAATGTGTTTGATGTGATGGTTTGAAATGGATGCCAAATGACCACGAATGTTACCCATTGTCATGACAGTTGATTGTTGATTCAAAACGTTGTTTATTTGGTATTAATGGTTAGAGTGTCACTCATTGACCTGTCAGATCAGCAAGTGTTATTTCGGTGAGTTTCGTGTTTATTGTAGTCACATCAACATCAGCAGGTTGGACTACGGATTTGCTTGACAGAGTTGCAGATCCAGTTGGATTGATAGGCGAGCAACTGTGCAAACAACTGCGCGAGTTGCAGGATGTTTGAGATCCAACAAAACACTGCTTGCACACAAGTTCATGAATGCAGATTGTCAGACTTGACCATCAACTCGCAGTATAAATTGCGTGTACGACAGTTTACACGCTTACCCATCAACAATAAACCCACATAACCAGCAAACCGTCAACGAGCAGACAGCTCAGTGGTCGGGTTGATGTTTTTTATTGGAGTTTCTGGATCAAATTTGACTTGATTTGTACCGAGTTGGGTCATGACTACAAGTTTGACAGCAATAGATTGATCCACTAATAATCTGATCGTGTTGTTGATTGTATGCATGTTGGTAATCCGTTGCAGATTGATACGAAATGTGACCAGAATACCACAAAGTTTATTGAGTGTGCACATTGAATTCGATGCAAAACGCAATAAACAAATGCGAGTTGCAGCATTCATTCAAGGTTCGACACCAGTCGATACAGCATTGACCGCAATGGCATTTATGTCAACAATTGCACGATTACGGAATAAGTCGATTGTTGCTTGGCATTCCGTATCGACAGTATGCGTGTGTGTGCAACGTACTGTTGTCGCATATAAACAACTTGGATTGACTTTATGGACAAAACACAGTCACTGTTGCGATGGTGTTTACAGTCGTGGAAATGGTTTCGAATACCGCAACTGGTATAACAACTACAGGTGTTGGTGAGCAACCAGAGTCCAGTTTGACCAAAATATGCTCCAGTAATGATCGAATGACATTGTCGTGTTTGGTCATCATGACAACAATGTCATTGGTTTGACTCTGCAACTGACCAAATGCGCTAGTCACAGCGGCCATATCAGTTTTCAAGGATACAACTTGCATGATGAGGTATTTGACTGTTTGTCGCATCTCGTCCATCGATATGAAAAAATCAACGTTTCCAATCGAGTTCATATTACCTCGAGTTGCCCTGCCAGTAGTTTGGATTGGACTGATACCACGCAAATTGTTGGTCTGCGTGTACACTGACAAATCGCTGTTGATCAATCGCATGCACACAGATCCAACTATATATACCAGTCGAGTTGCATCAGACGCAGATGCACTGTCTGGATCAATCGAAAGCACCTTACATTTGTCACGAATGCATTGGGTGATTGAGTAAACGGTACTGGTTGATTGATGTGGTGATCTTGCCATGTTTTCAGCAATCATGAGTTTGGTCCAGTCACCACTGCAGTGACTGCAAACACTGAACAGGATCTGGCTGAGTACCGTGATTGGGTCTTATTTTTGACTGTATAATGTGTGAATGTACTGATAATATTAATGATTGTCGATCAATGTCAAACACAAATATGCCAAATAAAACAGTACAATGATCAGCATTCGTCCATGAAAATCCAACTTTATTGTAAGCTAAATTATAAATGCAGTTGTAGAATGACAATTGAATCGGCCGAGACCAGTCCAGATTAGCATTCAAATCAGTTGGATGAATCTTTATAGAATCATCCGAAAAATGATTTAAATCTATCCACAAGTTTGGAGCTCTTCCACTTATTGGAACCAGATTTAGACGGCATTTCCGATGATGGTCGTTCTTTATCACATGAATTCTCGAGGTAATAATCAACGGTAGGATGTGAAAGGATAAGCAAAAATTGATCCTCAAACGAATCGAGATCGTAAGGTCTTCCGAAAACGAGCTCCACGAATAATATTTTTATTAACTCCAGTTCATCCTTAAGACGACCACTCTCAAGATCGCATTTTTCCTTTTGTCTTTCAAGCTTCAAGTATTTGGAATATTGGCTTTCAAGATTAACCTCACGCCCCTCCATTTTACTATTACGACCATGTCTTGGACTGCCATCACTACTTTCAAGTCTTAATTTAAAATTTCGAACCTTTTTCTCCAGATTCTTTACCAATTTCTGTTGTTCAAGAAATCGAGATCCTATCAAGTCACATGATTCTTTTTGCTTAGAATAGTTATTTTGCTTTTTCAAGTATTCATCGAGCATGTCCTTGACTTTAACTGAAAGTAAAACAAGACCATGTAACCCTATGCCGCTTTCATTAGGGGTTGGCGAAGGGCTAAATTCAGTACTCGCAGTCGAACTGGGAATGTCCGTTGAGGTGCTATATTCAGCATTTGTAGTCGAACTGGGAATGCCGGTTGAAGTGCTATACTCAGCATTTGTAGTCGAACTGGGAAGAATTGGATTGGCTGTAGTAACCGAGCAAGCGACTAAAACTGATGCCAATACAGCGATTGATAATTTCATTTTACTGATTTGCTTAAGCAAGTTGTGAACGATTGTCGTTCAACACGTTGGGTTTAGATTGTATTTATATCTATTGTTGGATGGGTAGTATTAGTGTGCTTTTTGAATGACCGCCCTAAGGGACTAGTGTTGTTATCAATTTTAAACTTTAAAGGGACATTCCTTTATGAGGGTTTGTAATCTTGATTAAACCGCTGTTTGTGTATTCAGGTATCGTATGGGTAGTTGATTATGCAGTTTCACTTTTTTATACACTAAAAACGGCTGGTGAATCAAAACACAGTCGGGTACATATTCAGAATAGTATTACATAGCTATATGTAATGACTTTGACATTCAGCTATTAGCTGATTACCAATGTGTTGTAATATTTTATGCCTTTCAAAATGGCAAGTGGTTGACATGATTCAAACATGCTGTGGTTTAGTAATGCTCTGCATTCAACTCGACACAATCAATCATCACTGCACATTGTCCAGCAATTCAATCAATCAACTGAATCAATACAATGCAGTTCATGTTGCAACCACAATGTCACATTGATGATCAGTGACTTGCAACTGTTGTGTTGGCATTTCATGTTGTGTGCTACTATATCAACATCGATTGTCACTATAGTTGTATCAACCACACATTATGATCATATGTCATGGTTGACTCGTATTCTGGATTGATGCACACATTGTATTCTATTCCATCACTCGAACACAAACATCGTATGGCTTGTTGATTGCTAATACTCATATTGATCGAATACACACTACATGACACATGTCATATTAGCGTATACATTCCACTATATAGCACATCATGTTGCTGATACCACGCATTGTGATTCAACAGTCAATCTGTATTCGAGTTCAACTACAATTGATCGTGTCAATCATAATATACACGACCAATTGTAGTCGAGTTGATGCGACTGAATAGAGTCCGAGTCATCATGTTCATATCAAACCATTGTAAACCATGACAAGTCTATTGCACAACTCCACTCGTGTTGATTACAACATCCTATTCCGAAATGTATTATATTGTCCTGTAATGACTGTACATGACTGTACATGGTTGTTTGGAACCAGTAGCTCCGTTGATTGATATCCACAATATGATCCAGTAGTCGTCCAGATTATGTGTTGTATTTGGTGTGTTGGGTGATGATATCAACCTGTAGTCAAGGTTTGACTATCTGGACATGTCGGTGACTTTTTACCAACTGTGTGCAACTCGATGTCCAATATCGAGTCATGTCATTGGTCAATTGATTGGTTCAATTCATCAGTGGGTTTGCTGGATCCATGTGGTGTGCAGCACTTTCAAGAGTATGTTGAATCTGTTGCAGTATTGGAACTTTGTAAACGGATCAACATACTAACCTGATCATGATTGTGGTGGTTATTGTAGTCGAGTCGTAAAGCTTATTCTGGCAATCATTGATGGTTTCAACAATCGTTTGAATAATCGTTTGGATGTCAGGTTATGGTATCCTGATTGACAACTCGACTCGGATACAACTTATTTGGACAATTACTGATCGATGGATTGGACAATGAACTAGCAATCACTCAACACATTGACAGATTTGTCATCCCAAATGGAAACAACGACAATCCAGTTGTAATCCATATTGAGCCTTGAATTCAAACAGTCGTGAATCAAATCATTAATAAACTACAAAAACAGTCCAATATGCCAACTCGCATTTATCCACAACTCGATACGTGATGTTCAAATGTCTAATATTCAGACTGTGCTGATTGCAATTGTGGTTGTAATTGTGGTTGTAATTGTGGTTGTGTGTAAATATCAATCCAATACTTGAT
>NW_006281113.1:496669-504422 GCF_000203795.2 Batrachochytrium dendrobatidis JAM81 | reverse complement strand
TTCACTGAATAGAGTCCGAGTCATCATGTTCATATCAAACTATTACAACTCATTGTTGTAAAATCACAACCTCACAATCAATCACCAATGACTATACTTCCGCTCATATATCTTTTTTTGTTGTATGCTGCTGTGATTTGAGTTCGGTCACTTGTCAATTCATCTCGATAGTGTTTGGCTTTAGTTGGTGATTGAACACCTTGAATATACTGCGTGATATCATTCCACAGTTCAGGCGGTATGTGTGTCTTGTCAAGACTCGAGTTGTACCATTGTGGTTGTTGTGGAGCCACATGCGCAGTCGAAACAATCCGACGAGACGGATTCACTACAAAAAATGTCAGAATCTTGCAATGTCCTGGTTGAGTTGGATCTGCAAGTTCAAATGATTGTTCTTTGTGTTGGTATCGATTGGGATAAACTACACATCGACCATTTGGTAACTCAAGCGATCCTATATACTGATTGCGTCGTGATTCTCGATCAATACCATACACATCTTTCCAATACATATCAAATGCTTTTTGACGATCAAACCGATCAACAGCCTCGCGGTAATCGAGTTTGGGTGTGGTGATATTTTCCACGTCGTAGTAATACAGTCCAATTGCAACAATCGATTCGTTAATTGGACCTTCATTGTGCCAGTTTCCCTCGTCGTATTTAGGTTTGGATGGTGTCAGTTGAATGTTGGTGAGTTTGACAATGACTTGCAGATTACGACCACGCAGTGACACTGGCTTTGCTGATTCATATTTGGATTGGAAATGTTCCGGAAGTGTTGGTACATACACGGGACGAGTGACTCGAGTGTCTGATTCCATATCATCATGATCTGACTGGCTTGATGACTCGTATCCCTGTATGCCATTGCCAATATCAATATACCTGAACATTGGATCCATCGTTCTGAACAGACTTTCAAACATTGAGACAAAACATTTGAATATTTTGGCAATGCATTTGTACATGTCTCGATGCCATATCGGATTCAAATTGTTGATGTATGAGTTGATGGTCACACTGCCATCCTGTTCGACACGGAATTCACTCGAAAGCCATTGGAACTTGTGTGATATAAACTCGGGACTGCTGTCAATGATGGGCATATCTGAAACAAGTCGAGTCGATAACAATATATCGCATGGTACCATTGTGGTGTATTTGAGTCGTATACTCAGTGGTGAAATCATCGTTTGTCCATATACAACACTGTACATTGATGCATCAATCAGATTGTGCACCATTTGACCAGTGTTGTGATTTGATCCATGTTCAATATCCGATACATTTGTCATCAATCGCATGTATACATTGTCAGGTATGCCATTGTCCAGTATATACGTCAGTTCAACAGGTCCTGGGACAATTGTGCCAAATCCATCACTGCCACTACAAACAAGCTGTTTGACAAAAACCCCGAGTTGTTCCAATGCAAGATTAAATGTTGATGGTGATATATTCCGATCGAGTGAGT
Source organism: Batrachochytrium dendrobatidis JAM81 (assembly GCF_000203795.2). Lineage (NCBI taxonomy): Eukaryota > Fungi > Chytridiomycota > Chytridiomycetes > Rhizophydiales > Batrachochytrium > Batrachochytrium dendrobatidis. The sequence continues at coordinate 502,945 of NW_006281113.1, read as the reverse complement.
CAGCCCTCCATTGCTCCACAATATGCTGGTTTGTGATATCGATCCACCACATGGGTTTGCAAAGTATACATTGCAGATACTGGACATACTGCATTTCGACAAGTGTGCGTGCCTTTCCATGTGTATATCCGGCCATTCCAGATTTCATATCAATTTCGGTATTGTCGTCGTATGGCTGAATGCTCGAACTAGCAACGTGAACCAGATACTGGAAACACGTTTCAATGATCCGGCCAGCAACCATTTTGTCTCTGTATTCAGCAGTGTCCGATTGTACAATAACCGTTAGATTTTCAAATATCCCGCCTTGATCCAACTCGGTACGTATTGAACTGTCTGGATGATTGTCGGCAAAATCAACAAGTGTCCTGATTAGTTTTACAATACCATTATAATCACACAAATCCATATTTCTGCGTGAAATAATAGTGTTGAGTTGCTTTATAATTCCATAATCTCGAAACACCTTGATCATCTCGGCCTTGCTTGTAGATTTCTGAATCATGTCGTTGACATTATCAAACAGGCGCAAAGAGCCACTCATACTGACATCACACACTGATATCGTCAATTGCTCAAAAATCAACGATCGTACAAGCGATACAGGAAAGTCACGCATTTTGGATGCAGCTGATCCCGCTATTCTGATTATGCGTGTTTTTAGTGCAGGGTTGTCGCTGTGTTTGGTATACAAGTCGTTCAGTGTTTGAATCAAATCCAGCCTCATCAACTCGGCTGAAATCACTTCACAATCTTTATAGTTGCATAAACTCTGAATAGCAGCAATACTTTGACTAATCACTTCTTGATCGACACTCCTGTATTCATGTCATGTCAATCCAACCATGTCAAATTTACCAATCGTGATGACTGGACACACATTCATGCATAACACCACATACCTGAGCATATTGACCAGTGCTGGAATGATACCACACTTCACTGCTTTTACTGGGTTATCACGATGAATACTCCGATACATGGTTTGAAGATTTTCGATAAACCCAACAGCAACTGAACCACTGGATGATTCCAGTCGTGAAATAAGTCTTGATACCACGATGCCAAACTAATGATATTGTTCAATGTCAAGTATACAATCAACAACACATGCCACTGTCCAAACTGATCCAATATTGTATTGTTGTAAACATACATTTTCATCGTCAATATAACTGCAAACTTTCGAGAACAGGCCAATTGCCAATGTGAGCATTTCTTGATTGGACTCGTGAACAATAATCTCAACCATAGGCTTGATGTCAAATTTACACTCCTCACTCCAGCGTTTATATTTGTACAACTCCGTGCATGATTTCATCGCCTATATGCATATTAATACCAGATGAGTTGAATGTCAATCATTTGATCAATATCAATCATGACTTGCCGCCATTTTGACTTGACAGTTTGGTGATTGCATGAGTTGTGAAAGTTGGTTGCTTAGTCGTTGAAATATTTCGAACCGATCATCACCGTACGTCATACTCAAAAATACTGTAGTAAACTCCATTACTTTGATCTACACAACACATGTTGGTTATTTTAGTCATGAACAATCCATTATTGTTACAATATATGAATACCTGTAAACTGGGTCGATTATACTCCAAATACTTGACTGTGATATCTTCCAGTTCAATACTCTGTAAACAATGCACTACATCCATATAGTCTGTCATTTCAAACCAACACAAAGTCAGCAATGGTTTGAATTCATCAATAATACAATTGCTATTAAACTTACTGTAATTCTGTTTGTCCAACTCCAGTAGCAATACAAGCAGTCTGTCCCATATTTCATCAGCCTTGTATAGTTGAGCATCTGTTGTTAACAGTTTCAAATCTTCCAGGCGTTGAATCAACTCTTTCATGATATCATTCGACTGCATGTTTGATAAAATTAGTAAAGTTGAATTTTGATTTGACAATTTTATTCATGCGAATGTTCAACAATTGCCAAGAATTGTTTATGTTTGGATTGTTGTCAAACACACAAACGAGTTGTTCCATTTTAGTATTGTTTTGATCAGTTTTTTGTAACAAAATTGGATTGTTATCAAACATGCATTTAGAAATACTGTAAATTAATATTCTGAATGTGATCGTTGTAGATTTGGTTCAATAAACAAACTAGTTTACTACAACACATGGTAATGGATTACTAAACATCATCATAAATCAGATGGACTGGACTGGAATGAGATGAGATCAATGACAATCGCATTACAAACAGTGTGTTGTGATTAAACCATCGAGTATTTCCAAATACAAACTTGAATGAAAAGTCTTGCCACAATACTGATCAACTGTATTACTGTTTACACTGGTATTATTGATGTATTGGAGTATTTGGTGTTCAGATACACCATGATAATGGTAGTACAACTCATGGCAGTTGTACAAACCAAATGTGACTAAAGCCAATAATAATGTCAGACAAGATTGGATAATGAATTAGCGTGTAAATTTCAGATACAATCGTGATCTAGTTCAACAACAATCATGACATCAGTAATGCAACTGCTGTTTGCATGTCAATCACTCAATGTTTGCTTGTAACATTTGGTTGATAATCGACAGTTACAGACTAAACATGCCCAAAATATGTCCGACTACTGGAACTGTGATGCAATGTGGCCATTCGTTCAGTTTTATACACAAATCAACACAATGCAGAAATACCAGTCGATTGTGTCAGTGACTCAGTCAACGGTTCAATTGACACAATGCCGTCCATTAAATTGGGTACAAACTGTCATCAATCATGTCATGACAATAACGGTTTATTATACACGGTCAACTTGTTAACGTTCTGTTTACATGATCAGACTGTAAACCTGTCGTATTTGTTTTTGTAGATTTACTCGAGATCGTTAGTAATTGGATTTTAACATTCAATTCGTGCTGTTTTTGTATATTTTTGTATATTGCTGGACATTCAAATCAACATCTTGTTCCAAAATAGACATGTGTTTGATGTCAGGTTTGTATAATCGAAACAGGCATCCAGTTTGCCAAGTAAACGTTGCGAGACTCTTGATTGCAGTCATGTCAGTATATACGCCAGTATACACATCTGGACATTATCAGATTCCTATAGTTGTGATCACAAACTGGATATACGTATACATCATACAAACATCAAATACATATTGATATATGGTGCATGGTGCAGATGTTGATGTTGGTAATCGACAGATACCATACAAGACATCTGGAATGGCTATACCAAGTATTGGGTTGAGCAGACATCTGCTAGCTGAAAACTCCAAACTTGTTCAGATACTGACATATTGTGTAGTATACAGACTACCATCACAAACATACCACTGCACTCATACACATTTGACACCACAACCACAATCGATTGTCGAGTTTTTGACAATCAGTCGTGTACAGTATCGAGTCGGATGTTGACACTATTGATGCCACATGAAATGCAGTGACCGAGTTACAAACACTTGATTGCGATTGAACTCACCGCTTAATCCAGCAATGTTTTGCAAATCAACATCCATAAACAAACCAACTGTCATGACATCGATATGTCATGATAACTGACAATGCAGCAGAATTCCATCAAAGTGTTGTTGATTGATAGTTTTGTTGGGTTTACCAATCGAGTATTGATCGTAGCCTGACAATCAAATACCGACACTACTGACATGACCATTGAGTCTGTATTGCATTGAGCAGGATTGTAGCACAATGCCATATCACTGGATCAAGTGTGTCAAAGCAGAGCCGTTTGAAGGATTTTACCACTAATATTTGGCCAGCTGTTGTGTGGATCAACCGTTACCTTATACTGACCGTAACCTGAAACTAACTGATCATGTCAATCGATCTTGGCATATTTTTTAGTAAATGGATCAGGGCTACTGGCCCTTGATTATGAATTCCGCTTTATTCAATGGTTGAAGGGTTATATAAAAAACTTGCACATGAATAGTGTGTTATATGTATTTGAACAGCGGCCAAGTTGTCCCTGCATAAGCTCATATAACCCTTATGTTTTGATCATGTATTTAGCCACCATAAAAGTATTTAAATAAAAATATGTTGCATAGTCCATATTCACAACCGACTCGCTCATTACCAAGAATTGTCCTACTAATCAACAAGCTTTATCACATTCATTCTCGTCAACAAGATGAAATTTATATCGATTATTGTGCTGTCGCTATTGTCGATAACAGTCAGTGCGGTAGTTATTGATCGTCCGTCTTCCAGCGAATTAACGGCTGTGATCAGAGAAAAAATGGTAGCAGATTGCCTAGCTCGAGCACAGAAGCGTAGATCTAGATATGCTGGTGATTACTCTTCAACGGGAACAGGACAGCAACCTACTGAAACCAACCATGTCATAACTCAATCGACTGCAAATTCTGATAATTTGGACAACTCTGTCAAACAGTCCAATGGGAAAATGGTAGAAGAATCTCTAGCTCGAATAAAGCAGCGTAAATGTAAATACACTGGCGATTGTTCTTCAACCGGAACAGGACAACAGTCTACTGAAACCAGCCATGATGTAGCTCAATCAACCGTAGATCCTAATGATTTGGACAACTCTGTCAAACAGTCCAAACAGTCTGATGAATCGCCGTCATCCTCTCAGTCCAAACAGTCTGATGATATATTTGATATCACAACATGTAGTGATCCCTATCCTCTTCCCGAAAGCTATGTTTCAAAGAACGAACAGTTTATTCTCACACCTCGGCAAAAACTGGATAGGATCGAAAGAATGATGAAAAAGATAGGTATGGATATTCCAAGTGGAGCTGAAAATACATATCCATACAAGGTGAATGCCGAGGCAAAACAGAGAATACAAGAAGCTATACAAACGGGGCGTAGAATGACTCCATTTGATAGAAGGAATCTAATGAGACTGAAACTAGCAAAAGCATGGATTTGTTACAATTTGGAACTCGAGTCGTTCAAGGAAATGTCGATAAACGCTGTATCTGAGCCTACTCCAAAACCAAATCCAAAACCATCCGAATCTACTTCTAAATCTCATGGTTCAAAACAGAGTTATTTCAAAATCCATCAGTCAAAATCAAATCGTCAAGAAAATCAATCCACTTTATCAGCTTGGAAACTTAAACTCAAAATTAAGAAACCTAAACTACCAAAACTGACAGTGTATAGTAAATCAATGTTTGGAAACTAGACTGTTCAGTAGTTTTGGCGTCATCATCATGGCCGCCATTCAGGAGTTGGTTAGCAAACTTGTAGCACTGCCAGCCTATATCCATGTGGGTGCAGGTTGCTCACATAGAATCATTTCGTATCATCATTCGAGTTTATTTTAAATAAATGCATTTAAAAAACTGTCTGATAATTCAATTTCATTGTATAACTGGGATCACGCTATCAATAAGCTTGTTTAGAATATGCTGTAGTGCAGTGTGTACTGTATAATAATTTATACTTGATTTGCATTTGGTTTGCAAGTATTCAATCTCGTTTGTCCAATAAACACCTTTGATTGTCATTGTCATTATCAATTCAATAGTATGCTCGAATTGATCATATTACACCAATCGGCTACTGTGCACTGAATGTATCAGATGGTGTCATGAAGTATTGGACAATATTCATAATTAAAGTATCAGCAGTTAGTGATTGCATAATCAATTGGATGATACGATCGAATACCGCTGATCATTTTGTTGGTGTTGGTGGCCAATATCACATGTGTACAGTATCAATATGTTGCACAACTGTAATCCAAACAGGTCAACATATGCCACATTGTAGCAATGCAACCAACTTGGTGCACCGCATGCCAACATACATGTACTGTAGTGTAGTGTAGTATACACTAGTAGTGATGATTCGACCAACGACATGCGTGGTTGTAATATTATACGTGAAACCACATGATCATGTCCATGTCCATGTTCATGATTATGGTGACATACAGTGTTACAATGATGGGTCGGCAACAATGTGATGGAACTGAATGTGCAATATCAAAATCATGCTCAGAATACGTCATATAACGACAACTTGCAGCCATATTGACATAAATGGACCACTAAATAACAGTGTCGTGGACTGATTGACAATACAGCGGTATTGTTGTTGGTGATTGACATGCAAACAGCAGTTACATTACTGACATGTACAGCCATTGTTGTTGAACTAGATTGCGATCGTATTCGAGATTCAGAACACAACAAATGTACAGAGTTGTATTGACAACATCGATAGTCAAACACAACATATCGATTGCAATACATGAATCCGAGTCCAAAT
>NW_006281113.1:494506-496463 GCF_000203795.2 Batrachochytrium dendrobatidis JAM81 | reverse complement strand
AACACCATCAATACCACACCACATATATTACATTGTAAACTGTCATAAAACAACACTAATTGACCAATATCAAACCAGTTGATGTTGCAATCTACATCCGACTTTGAACAAGTGTATTGATACGTTTGTTGTACAATACACGACATGATCAGTTGATGATATCATGCAACTGACAAGTGATTGCAAGTCTGACTGATAGTTACAATCAACACTGGTTGTTATCAAGTCATTAATGTATATGTAATAAACCGTGTCAATGTATCAATCAACAATCCAATAACTGTCAATGTAATACTCAACACAATATACACAAACATGCAATACAAAATCAATATTATAATTTTTGGTTCATTTACAATACTTGCAAATATCAACAAAATAAAGCTCTAAAATTATTCAAAATCTTCGAGTTTCAAAAGCATCTTCAAAATCCGATTCCGCTCCTGATTCTGCTTTTCCATCAAATCTTTCAATCGTTGTCTTGCCTTTACTATTCTGTCATTTGGTGAAATACACTCTTCTCTCAATATATTTTGGATTTCTGGCTTATGCTTTGGTTCAGATATCTTTTCGCCTCTTGCCAACGCTGACTTTTGTTTCAATCCAATAGTTACATAATCATAATAGGCTTGGCATTTCTCTCGTATTTCTCTAGACGTCTCGATTTCTTTCAAGTCAAGTGCGTTCTGATCTTGGGTCGATAGAGTCTTTTGATTTAAGCCAGTAGTGCCAGACTTGGATTTATCAGTTGGTTGTTTTCGACTTTGTTTGGGAGTACTTGGACTAGGTTGATTTACTGGTTGTTGCTGACCTTTTTTGCAAGTGTCAGAATTGATTAGATCCATTATGTCTTGCCATTGCTCTTCGGAAGTGCCTGGATCAAGTTTATCAGTTGGACGTTTTTGACCCTGGCTGTAAGTGTTTGGACTAGGTTGACCTATTGACTGTTGCTGACCTTTTTTGGGAGTATTCGAGTCAGCTATATCAAACAGTTCTTTCCAGTCATTGAGGGTGTCTGAACCAACTTCATCTATTAGGTATTGCCAATATTTGTCGGAGATGCTTAGACCGGGTTGAATAACTATATTTTGCCAGTTTTGGTCAGAAGTGTTTGGACTGGGTTCATTAGTTGGACCAGACACTTGACTGGAAGTGCCTGATGTTTGGGATGGACTATTGTTATCAGTCGGTATCAGTATTGCATTAGTGGTTGCCGTCGCACTCAGTACGAGTAAAATATCAACCAATTTCATCAGATTGATCAATGGGTTTAAACAATTGGTACAAAAGTAGTATTGAAACTGATGTTGATTATGAAACTCGAAGCAGTCGATTGTATGTGTTTTTGTATATCAAGTCAATCCTTTTAGGTTAACTCATGGCACAGAGTTATTTGGTTTTTGTGATGAGCCAATATCAAATCACAGTATAATGTTATTCATAATATTGATGATCATGTCAATCATATGATGCTTTTACGACCCTTTGATCAAGTATGTTGAAATCACACCCTTTGAGTGTTGTGTAATCGCAAACACTTTTACAATCGTACTCATGTAAAATGGTTCACTTTATTCATTTTGCTTGTATTCTGCATTGTAATATACAATGGTTACTGCACATTGACTGCATTGTGTGTTTGATTATAACAACCATCATGACACACAATCAGACTGTAATGTTGAATCTACACTTTGATCAAACATTTTGAAAAACACCCTTCAAAATATCCGATTAAAGGGTCATAAAAGCATAATCCAATCGACATGATTATCAAATTGATCAATATGATATTATGAATAGAAAGCAGCATACTGTCTAGTTTGAGTGGCTCACTACAAGCAATCAAGTAACCTTGTATAGTTGGTTGGCCTAGAAAGGTTAGGGTTGGCTTGCTATACAAAAGGTATAAATACAGTATGGTTTAGTTTCATAATCGACGCTAGCCTCAACATTC
>NW_006281113.1:482497-494406 GCF_000203795.2 Batrachochytrium dendrobatidis JAM81 | reverse complement strand
CAATGCAGTCAATGTGTAGTAACCATTGCATATTACAATGCAGAATACAAGCAAAATGAATAAAGTGAACCATTTTACATGAATACGATTGTAAAAGTGTTTGCGATTACACAACACTCAAAGGGTGCTTTTCAACATACCTGATCAAAGGGTCGTAAAAGCATCATATTATGAATAACATTATATTGTGATTTGATATTGGCTCATCACAAAAACCAAATAACTCTGTGCCATGAGTTAACCTAAAAGGATTGACTTGATATACAAAAACAAATACAATCGAATGCTTCGAGTTTCATAATCAACATCAGTTTCAACACTACTTTTGTACCAATTGTTTAAGCCCATTGATCAATCTGATGAAATTGGTTGATATTTTACTCGTACTGAGTGCGACAGCAACCGCTAATGCAATACTGATACCGACTGATAACAATAGTCCGCCCCAAACATCAGGCACTTCCAGTCAAGTGTCTGGTCCAACTAATGAACCCAGTCCAAACACTTCTGACCAAAACTGGCAAAACATAGTTATTCAACCCGGTCTAAGCATCTCCGACAAATATTGGCAATACCTAATAGATGAAGTTGGTTCAGACACCCTCAATGACTGGAAAGAACTGTTTGATATAGCTGACTCGAATACTCCCAAAAAAGGTCAGCAACAGTCAATAGGTCAACCTAGTTCAAACACTTACAGCCAGGGTCGAAAACGTCCAACTGATAAACTTGATCCAGGCACTTCCGAAGAGCAATGGCAAGACATAATGGATCTAATCAATTCTGACACTTGCAAAAAAGGTCAGCAACAGCCAGTAAATCAACCTAGTCCAAGTACTTTCAAACAAAGTCGAAAACAACCAACTGATAAATCCAAGTCTGGCATTACTGGCTTAAATCAAAAGACTCTATCGACCCAAGATCAGAACGCACTTGACTTGAAAGAAATCGAGACGTCTAGAGAAATACGAGAGAAATGCCAAGCCTATTATGATTATGTAACTATTGAATTGAAACAAAAGTCAGCGTTGGCAAGAGGCGAAAAGATATCTGAACCAAAGCATAAGCCAGAAATCCAAAATATATTGAGAGAAGAGTGTATTTCACCAAATGACAGAATAGTAAAGGCAAGACAACGATTGAAAGATTTGATGGAAAAGCAGAATCAGGAGCGGAATCGGATTTTGAAGACGCTTTTGAAACTCGAAGATTTTGAATAATTTTAAACTTTATTTTGTTGATATTTGCAAGTATTGTAAATGAACCAAAAATTATAATATTGATTTTGTATTGCATGTTTGTGTATATTGTGTTGAGTATTACATTGACAGTTAATGGATTGTTGATTGATACATTGACACGGTTTATTACATATACATTAATGACTTGATAACAACCAGTGTTGATTGTAACTATCAGTCAGACTTGCAATCACTTGTCAGTTGCATGATATCATCAACTGACCATGTCGTGTATTGTACAACAAACGTATCAATACACTTGTTCAAAGTCGGATGTAGATTGCAACATCAACTGGTTTGATATTGGTCAATTAGTGTTGTTTTATGACAGTTTACAATGTAATATATGTGGTGTGGTATTGATGGTGTTGTATTGACAACCGTATTCGTGTCAAATGAATCATTTTGATATCCATCATGCAGTGACTGTGTTATGCATTGCAATATACAATGGTTACTACACATTGACTGCAATTGCGTGTTTGATTATAACAACCATCATGACACACAATCAGACTATAGTGTTGAATCTACACGTTGTGCACTCTTAGTAATCATACATTGTACGATCATCAAATTTGGACTCGGATTCATGTATTGCAATCGATATGTTGTGCTTGACTATCGATGTTGTCAATACAACTCTGTACATTTGTTGTGTTCTGAATCTCGAATACGATCGCGATCTAGTTCAACAACAATGGTTGTACATGTCAGTAATGTAACTATTGTTTGCATGTCAATCACCACCAACAATACCGCTGTATTGTCAATCAGTCCACGACACTGTTATTTAGTGATCCATTTATGTCAATACGACTGCAAGTTGTCGTTATATGACGTATTCTGAGCATGGTTTTGATATTGCACATCCAGTTCCATCACATTGTTGCTGGCCCATCATTGTAACACTGTATGTCACTATAACCATAGTCATGGACATGGACATGAGCATGTGGTTTCATGTATAATATTACAACCATGCATGTCGTTGGTCGAATCATCACTACTAGTGTATACTACACTACACTACATGTATGTTGACATGTGCTGTACCAAGTTGGTTGCATTGCTACAATGTGGCATGTGTTGACCTGTTTGGATTACAGTTGTGCAACATATTGATACTGTACACATGACTATTGTTGGTATTGCATGTCATGTCATATTGACAAGCAATATCATATCGACACAATACACACATGCATGTCAGCATCATCAATGTGTACAACTATGCAATATATGATCAACTGTATTGTATTGTATTGTGTTGGAAATACAAGTCTCAATGTACACTATGATATCATGCCAACCAAGACTGTTTACAATAATCAGATACAATGCATGCAAATCCAATATCCAATATCAAATATCAAATGGTAATCATATTGTATCATATCGTATTTTATTCAAATAAAAACACAATCGAGTCAGTCGAAACCAGTTCAGATTAGCAATCAAATCAAACGGGTGATTCATCTGAATCTTCAGAACTGGGTGGACTCGAAAATGATTTGCGCTCATTCTTGGATTTGGAAGTTTTCCATAAACGAGAAAATCAAGAATGGGATTTGGAAGATTTGGAAGATTTTTGTGTACTGGATGATGTTTGAGTGGGTTGGTCTGTAGACGTTTTGCTTGATGATGATGGACTTTTATGATGTTTTGATTTGTTCTGGGTTCCACTAGTAGAGGCTTACTCCGATCCCGACTGTTTGTTTAGTCGGAGAATAAAAGATTGGTAAATATCTTCAACAAAACTGGGATTTGATTTCAGAAATTTGATTCGAGAATAAAGTGATGCTGTACTTGGACCATTTTGGAACAGGAGATCTGCAAGTTCTTTTCTGGCCATATGAAGCAACAAGCCAGCGTGATAAAGATTTTTATCGAGTTTCAGACGCTTTTGTTGAAGGCTGAATAATTTTTCGTTCTCTTCATTAAGCTTCTGTTTAATTTCTCTTTTCTTTTCTTGATACACTGGATCATTCCTGTTCGAATATTTTAGTGACAGTTTGTAATTCTTTCCACTTAGGCGTCTTAACAATTCTTCTTGATTGAGCTCTTCAGATTTGGCCGAGTCGCACGCTTTCTTTGCCTTTTCACGTTTTTGATCCTTTTCTAGATATTCTTTGATCAACTTCACATCATCCTTTGAGAGTTTACTAAGATCAACTGAAAATTCAGATCCTTCATAAGAAAGTACCCGATGCTTAGATTCGTCACTTTCAGTTGCAGTTGGGATGACGGTTGAAGTGCTAGCTTCAGCACTTGTAGTTGCACTTGTAGTTGCACTTGTAGTTGCACTGGGATTGACTGGTTTGGCTGTAGTGACCGAGCAAGCAAACAAGATTGATGCCAATACTGTGACTGCGAGTTTCATTTTACTGGTTTGTATTGATCAAACAAGTTGTAATTATTGGTATTCAACAAGCAAGGCTGGATTGTATTTATATCCATTATTGGATGGATAATATTAAAAGCATATTGGATGACCGTTCTAAGGGATTGGCTTTATTATCAGGGTTGATGGTGATTTGACATCAATATCCAACTTTAAAGGGATATCCATTTATATAACAACCGCAATATTGGTTGGACCGTTGCTTGACTATGCATTCGAGTATCATATGATTGATTGTGTATTCCACCCTTATTCACCCTAAAAAGGGTTAGTGAGCTGAAATATGAACAAATGCATGTTTAAACAAGACCATCTAACAACTGAATGTCACTCAGTTGTTGGATGGTCATCAATATGTGTTGTGGTTGACATGATTCAAACATGTCGTGGTTTGGTGATACTTTGCATTCAACTCGACACGATCAATCATCATTACATATTGTCCAGTAATTCAATCAATCAACTGAATCAATGCAATGCAGTTCATGTTGCAACTGTTGTGTTGGCATTGATGATCAATGACTTGCAACTGTTGTGTTGACATTGCATGTTGTGTGTTATTATATCAACATCGATTATCACTATATAGTTGTATCAACCACACATTATGATCATATGTCATGGTTGACTCGTATTCTGGATTGATGCACTCATTCCACTCCACTCCATTGTATTCCATTGCATCACTCGAACACAAACATCGTATGACTTGTTGATTACTAATACCCATATTGATCGAATACACACTACATGACACATGTCAGATTAGCGTATACATTCCACTATATAGCACATCATGTTGCTGATACCACGCATTGTGATTCAACAGTCAATCTGTATTCGAGTTCAACTACAATTGATCGTGTCAATCATAATATACACGACCAATTGTAGTCGAGTTAATCCGACTGAATAGAGTCCGAGTCATCATGTTCATATCAAACTATTACAACTCATTGTTGTAAAATCAGTCTTGTTGCTTGTGGGCATATAACTACGTGTTCGTGTTGTACATAGTTGGAAAATAAGTCACAAAAGTAAAAACATGATTGTGAAGGAATGAACCAATGTATGAATTGTGTTGTTTATTAATCAGAAGCAAGTATCGATTCTTTTATAAGAAAACGAGGACGGTTATGTATATCAGTGACTTGGACGTTATAACTGAAAAAGTCCCTAATTACCATATAGTTATTGCATAAAAGGTGGCGATATTCATCGTCTCAAACAAGTACATCTTGCATATTTCACATTAATTGCCTAATACGTTTCACATTACCAATGTTTAACAAATTATGGACTGAATATATATAGTAACAAAACTGGTTGTTTATGCGATAAAATATATCATTGATCATATTATAGTCGATATGGTGTATGTCGTTTTACATCATATAGCTTTTACACTAATGATAATGGTTGCCACAATGGTGTCAGCACTATGCTTGAAACACTAAAACTCTCAATTCCAACAGTATTGTGCTGGTTGACTGCATCTATGGTGTCAATCAATGTCAATCAGTAATGCATTTGTATTGATCATGACTTGTGTGCAGTGATCTGGCAGTATCGTGATGTATGGTATCATGATCAATGCAAACCATTACTTGATCAAACACGGCAATTGTGACTGATTACAATCTATAATTGGATGTGGAATACAATCACAATCACAATTGGCAGGATATTGTGTGCAATAGCCATTGTTGGTAGTTCAATCAGGATATTCCAACAAGAACAACCAATTGTTGCATAGTTGTCAATATGTGCATAGACTGTATTTGAATTTGTATGATAGCAAGTCATTGAATAACCTGATTTATATACAGATTGACCAATAAAGGACAAATGGGATCAATTTAAACTGCACAAAATATGACCAACCAAACAATCAGTCAAGTATTTGGTATACAGTGACAGTATATGTTGTAGTAATGGATTGTATATGTGATGATAACTATCCATAATCAAGGTGACACTATCTGATTACTGGATACATGACCGCAGTTGAAAAGATCATTCTAGAATATTACCGAGGTTGATCATACACCAACAGCGATGTTTGTATATTGATCGATTCCATGGTGTATTTGGCGTTTTCTGAATATCCATTTCAAAAGTGCTGATTGTCACCCTTGAAGCTGCCGTCGTTATAAAATAACAGTCATGTATCAGATTCAAAACATTTTCATCAAACTGATCGATGCAATGCATTGCAACATTGACAAGCTATGCGATCGTGTGTTTGATTATTTTGTGATTCAATAGTGCCAATATCCAATGACTTACAATTCTGATTGTGGTGGAATGATTGACTCTACATGTTGAACCCTTTGCATTGTCCTGGTGTTTGGAATGACGATCGGTCATCATGTGTTGTTGTTTAATCCAGACTATTGGCTGGTTATTACTTTGAACATGTCAGAATTGACAAATGTTACACTGGTAGCATCTACTTTTGCCTGTAAAAATACAAATCACTTGTTGCGGAACATGTTTGGATCTTGGCAACTATGTCTGTTGTTGAATGGAGTGAATGCATTCATGCATCTGTCTTGTTATCGTCAGTATTTCCAAGTTTAGCATCAATTCAGTTTTGTGCAAAACCCATCAATATACACAAATGGAGTTGTGTATGCAATGCAATGCAAGAATATTTATAATGACGACTGGATTCCTATGTTTTGGAACAAGTTCTATTTGCAATTACGATTCATGATGATAAAATTGACCATTGAGCTCATATTCAAGGTTCCGTGTTTGGTGTTGGTTGCATATGGCTAATCAAAGTTATTTTTGATTTTGAAAATCCAATCTGTATATCAATCTCATCTTGAAACTTTATTGAAGGTTATTTCTAATTAAATTCAAAAAATCCCAAACACCGTTGCCAATTTTGTCAAAAAACTCGGGAGAGTTTTGACTATTGATGATTCTCATACCTTGAACATCAACAGGGTTCTTTTCAGCAGTATGAATAACCAGAGTCTGTTGCAATGAGTAGCCTGATTCGTGTAGTTTCGACAAAGTGCTAAGAAGGTAAGTTCGTTTTTCTTCAAACCCTTTCAACACTTCAAGTTTTTTCGACACTCCATCGCCATTACGTTTGCAATAAAAGCGTTCAGGATCTGTAGTATTGTAAGCGTTTGCAGCTTCTTGTTTTGACATTTTCTTGACAAATTTGATTTGAACAATGTATACAGTCTTTGTATTGGCACACTTGTAGATGATATCTGGTCCACACATATGATCGGGAAAGCATACTTGACTTGAATCATCACATTGTAAATAGTCGGATGCAGAATCTCGGGATGCCTTGATACTATTGGCAGCATCAGAACCAGAATGGTTGGCTACTAAAGCAAACGCAACCAAGTATTCCATCAAATAGCCAACCATTTGAGGGTTAAAAGAGGAGCCAATTCTTTGGTATAAACTTTTGACAATGGGCGCAAAGGGGAAAAAGTAGCGAAGACACTCGATTACAGCCAACTCTTGAATTTCAATGGAAGATATAGTTCCATCGACAGTCTGACCAAATCCCAAACCGTAACGTATTGCATTAGCACCGTCATTGTCTGCCACTTTAAGTTGCATTTTTCCCTCCCAAATGGCATCAAGAAATGCGTCGCGAATGATTCTCGACAGGGTATCACCATCAATGACTCTGTCAAATGAACGAATGCCTCCATCAAGGTCATTTTTCAAGAATCTAAGCGGGAAAATCTGGCCATTAATATTAGATATTCCAGTGATAAATTTGCTAATTGCAGTGTCAATATCATTTGATTTCATATATGCATCCAGAATATACGATACGAAACGTGGTCTTCCATGACATAATTCAAAGTCTGAAATTCTTGATACAATAGCATCCAGTTGATTGACTTGATGGTCTTGTAAAAATTGTCTAGCATACTGTTCGACCTCGAGCTTTGTCAAAGGATGGAAATCTGATATAACTACATAATCTGTGACTTGACCACTCTTCATAACACTGGATTCCATTAGCTCTTTGATAGATTCAAAGTCAATACCGGTACCAGACAGTAGGAAATGAGGAAATATTCCCATCATTTTGGAATGGTATACAAATGGAGAGAAGAAAGGACGTGGGGTTTTACTCCCTGGCAGGCAATGTAAACAAAGACCTTCTGCAAGATCCTGGATTTCATCAATGGCAGTAAAAGGAAATGGGTTTATAATAGCAGTTGGGGAAATTCCAGGATCTTTTACAAGGATTGTAAAAAGACGCTCAAACAAGTCAAGCCCAAAGAATGCGATAGGATGGAGTTGAGCCAGAAGAATTTGCCAAGGTTCCTTGAATCCCTTGCTTATCAAGTAGTTGCAAACAGAAACCCGAACGAAACACAACAGTTGGATAGCATGTTGAGTGAGTTCAGCGAGTTTAGGTTTACTGTCGCAATACATCCGGCATTGATACATGTCTTTAGAACCAAAGTCTTTTTGAGAGCTCTTGGAAGTGAAGTAGTACCCAAAGTTTGAATAAAGCAACTCTAGAAGCATCCTTGTTTTTCCTGCACCAGAAACAGCAAGAAACAGTTTGACATTATCAACATCGTCAATCGCATAGCTAGTGCTCCTCCTATTAAGACGATGCTCCAAGCAATTGTCGTGAAATACGGCGTTATTTGGAAACCTTGAGACATTGACAATCTTTTCCAGATGATATATCAAATACTTGAAAGCGTCATTTGGGGTTTGCAATGCCAAATTATTGGCGTCGACGAATTCTTGGTCACTTTTACTCCGTACAAAATTACTCTTGGCCTTGATGACAAGCGGTTGGTCGTAGGAACCAACCGGTTCCTGGATGGAGGTCAACAGAGTATTCCCAGCAATGACTGGACCATCCACCACATAATGGATGGTGAGGGGACCATAGTCTTCTGGGATACCAGAAAGCCTTCTAGTTGGTTCAACAACGATGGCTACAACCAAGTCAGCAACAGTAAACAGGGTTTGAACCCAGACAAAAGTATTGGTGTTGAGAATATGAGTTCTCAAACCAACTGGCTGGTTGTGGAGGTATTGAATGTAAAATTGTCTGTTTTCCATTGAAATTATGAAATAAAAGAGATATGGTAAAAAGAAATGGAATAAAGTGGAGTAGAATGAAGTGAGTAGAATAAATAAGAATGGAATGTAATGGAATGAAGAAAGGAAAAAATTGGACTTTAAATCCAAAATTTAATTGTTTGAAACAATGTGAAACAAATTCACATGCTTTGAATATTAAACATTTTTGTGTGAAATTAAAACTGTCAAATTGTATTAATTTGTCATGTATTCAAATTCACACATTTTGAATAGTGTTTAAACATTTGTCATGTGTTTATTTGTATTGTTCAATCGAGTGTCAATTCAACTCAATTGATTACGTCATTCATATAATGACTCGAATCTTTTATTCAACATTTTAATATTTAATTATTGTTAATCAGTCAATTGTTGGATTGGTAAATATGTTACAAAACATGCATTTACATGCTGAATCTGACAAGTGGATAATGATTGTTCCAATCAACAATTGGATTGAATTGACTGCAATATTGTCATTGATCTCAGTCACTGTTGACCAATACATTGTAATACATTGACAGTCTCGACATCAACATTGTCATTCATGTCAAGTTGTGTGTAGTTGCCAACATCACACCACAACAATACTGTTGCTCTTGGACGTATGACAACATATTAATGTAGTATAGTTTTGGAGGAATATCACAAAAGTAAAAGATGAGAATGAAGGAATGAACCAATGAGTTAATTGTGTTGTTTATTGATAAAAGAAAACATTGATCATTTTATAAAGATATAAATAACGGTTATGCGTATCCGTGAATTAGACGTCATAGCTGAGAAAGTCTCTTGTTATTGCACAAGTGATGGCTGCGATAGACATCGCCTCAAACATATATGCGTCGCGTACGAGTCTCTGAAATATCTCGTTATTTATGATATTTCACATTACCAATGTTTAACAATTCTGACACAGTAATGCGGACTCGTGCACCGAGTTGAGTTGTCCAGCAATCGATTTTAGAAATGTGTTTGATGTGATGGTTTGAGATGAATGCCAAATGACCACGAATGTTACCAATTGTCATGACAGTTGATTGTTGATTCAAAACGTTGTTTGTTTGGTATTAATGGTTAGAGTGTCACTCATTGACCTGTCAGATCAGCAAGTGTTATTTCGGTGAGTTTTGTGTTTATTGTAGTCACATCAACATCAGCAGATTGCACTACGGATTTGCTTGACAGAGTTGCAGATCCAGTTGGATTGATAGGCGAGCAACTGTGCAAACAACTGTGCGAGTTGCAGGATGTTTGAGATCCAACAAAACACTGCTTGCACACAAGTTCGCGAATGCAGATTGCCAGACTTGACCACCAACTCGCAGTATAAATTGCGTGTACGACAGTTTACACGCTTACCCATCAACAATAAACCCACATAATCAGTAAATCATCAACGAGCAGCCAGCTCAGTGGTCGGGTTGATGTTTTTTATTGGAGTTTTTGGATCAAACTTGACCTGATTTGTACCGAGTTGAGTCATGACTACAAGTTTGACAGCAATAGATTGATCCACTAATAATCTGATCGTGTTGTTGATTGTATGCATGTTGGTAATCCGTTGCAGATTGATACGGAATGTGACCAGAATACCACAAAGTTTATTGAGTGTGCACATTGAATTCGATGCAAAACGCAATAAACAAATGCGAGTTGCAGCATTCATTCAAGGTTTGACACCAGTCGATACAGCATTGACCGCAATGGCATTTATGTCAACAATTGCACGATTACGGAATAAGTCGATTGTTGCTTGGCATTCCGTATCGACAGTCTGCGTGTGTGTGCAACGTGCTGTTGTCGCATATAAACAACTTGGATTGACTTTATGGACAAAACACAGTCACTGTTGCGGTGATGTTCACAGTCGTGGAAATGGTTTCGAATACCGCAACTGGTATAACAACTACAGGTGTTGGTGAGCAACCAGAGTCCAGTTTGACCAAGATCTGTTCCAGTAATGATCGAATGACATTGTCGTGTTTGGTCATCATGACAACAATGTCATTGGTTTGACTCTGCAACTGACCAAATGCGCTAGTCACAGCGGCCATATCAGTTTTCAAGGATACAACTTGCATGGTGAGGTATTTGACTGTTTGTCGCATTTCGTCCATCGATATGAAAAAATCAACGTTCCCAATCGAGTTCATATTACCTCGAATTGCCCTGCCAGTAGTTTGGATTGGACTGATACCACGCAAATTGTTGGTCTGCGTGTACACTGACAAATCGCTGTTGATCAATCGCATGCACACAGATTCAGTTACATATACCAGTCTAGTTGCATCAAACGCAGATGCACTGTTTGAATCAATCGAGAGCACCTCATATTTGTCATGGATGCATTGGGTGGTCGAGTAAACGGTACTGGTTGATTGATGCGGTGATATTGCCATGTTTTCAGCAATCATGAGTTTGGTCCAGTCACCACTGCAGAGACTGCAAACACTGAACAGGATCTGGTTGAGTACCGTGATTGGGTCTTATTTTTGACTGTAGTGGATGTTTTGCTATCAACGATTGTTGAACCAGAAACTTGTAACTCGCGCACATACTCACAGAGACTGATAGAATCACTCAGTCATGACATGAGCTGCCACACTTTTGATCTATCAGCTTCACCGGGAAGCTTACTGCTTGTGTACTGCATCTGGTCAGCCTGTCAAATATAAATAGTTGACACATACCAATAAATAAAACATTAGTCAATCATAACTATACAGTTGTATCAATCCAGCACAGCTTGTGCAATTTCAAAGCTAAACCCAAGATTTATACTAATACAACCAACTTACTTTATACCGAGTTTCAAAAGGCGGTTTGTCACACGCCAAAACCCGTTTAGCATAGCTGTATGACAGCATAGATGCTTGAGCATCGGTATAATGCTCAACGGGTCCTGATGAATGGCTAGCCACTGCTGAATCTGGTGCAATGGACTCTGCAGTATATATGGTTGATACTGTAGAGTCGCATTGCTTTCCAGACTGCAGTATCCTAACTGCCTCAATCAGGGACGAGACTATAATGTAAATGTTTTAAAACAATCAATCAATCAGTCAATATAATCAGTATAGTTACCATTAACACACTACAGCCTAAACAATCCACAATACATGCATTCACATCCAAAACTCGTGAGAAATTGATACAAAAAT
>NW_006281113.1:478985-482285 GCF_000203795.2 Batrachochytrium dendrobatidis JAM81 | reverse complement strand
TAATCAACCAGTACATCATACCAACCAACACAAATCACAATTGATAGTGATCGAATGACGTTCAATGACATTAGATAAAGCAAAAACAGTCAAAATCATTACCATCAAAGTCGCGTAGTCGAATCAACAAAATTAAATTCGGCAACGGTTCGAGTCCATCCCAAAATACCGTAAATGCAATCATCAAATCGTAAATAATACACATGCAAGTAAACAGTCATGTTAGCAATGTGTTGTGTAACCAAAATACAATATTCAGATGCACAACTATAATACAAATACTGTGCTGCATACCTTTCTGGATTCATGCTTGCTTCGGCAAGGTGTGGTGCATTTTCACAAGTATTGGTTGGTTGGGGAATAGTGTTTTTCACACTACGGCAAGACTGTTTTGGATAATCAGCCGATAGGATGTTGAGACAGGACCACAGTGAACTCATTATTGGTGTTGTAGGGTGTCAGGAAATGAAAATGTAAAACGAGTTGATCTCGAAACTTGATAACAATAATATGGGTAGCAGTTGTAATAGTTGCAATAGTTGCTGCAAACTAATACGTTCAAACAAGTAGTGTGTATGACTGTTTAACAAAATACACAAGGGAAACAATCAGATCTGAGATTTGGATCAATAGGTAGGTAAACAAGCGAGTTTTGGATCAATAGGTAGATAGGCAAGTAAGATCTTGATCAACAACTAATAATGGTGTCGGATCTGGACAAACGATGCATTATTTAACTGAAACAATTGACATGCGAATCCCCGACAAGCCAAACTCTCAGCACGTAATAATCAAATACATTGCAAAAACGTCCCGTAATAATCAAACTATCATCAATTAATTCGTTATTTTACCTTGAATCCCAGACTCCGCACGCATCGACCTCGTGGAATCGAGCAACACAAACTAGCTGCATTAATGCATCAACACATAATACTTTGAGTTGATTGGACCATATCATCATCATCCCTCCGACTCTGACGGATCGGGGATCTATGTGCCAGCTTGAAGTGTGTGGGGTGGCTGGGTAGTGCGGTGAACGTTCCCAATAGTCAATCCATGTACGATGGACAATGCGTAATGCTGTGCTGCTGACAACTCCTGCAGCGGTCATGGCTGATGATATTAGATTCGTTTGTACTGCAGTTGATACTGCACAACCATCTCATACAACTATGCCAACCGTATGCTGTAATGTGGTCATGTATTGTATCTGTCTGTCTGTCTGACTGTATATGTGATAGGCAGATCTACTCGATTGGATAGTGACCAAGATCTACTCGATTGAATAGTAACCAAACACACTGCATGTTCATACTTGTAGACGTCTAGTACGACTGTAGTGGTTGATGGTTGTGTATGACTGTAGTGACGAGTCTGTTCACACGATTATTGCATGATACTCCAACTGCATCGAATACAAGCTGCTCAAGTAGTCTTGAACGCAGTGACACCCGGTTCAGCTAGTTTACATGAGCAAGTATATCCACACATCTTCCGTATAATCTGTGCAACACATTGATGGTATACACAGATCCAGTCAGTCAATCTACACAAATCTGCACATTTTTACGCGTCTGAACTGCAACTCTTCACTACTACCTAAAATACATTGGTAATGCATACCAGACAAACAAGGTTTCATGCATTGCTAAAATCAAAATAGTACTACTGGATCTAATCAATACACTAGGTTAGTAAATACAACCCACGTAAATGTCTGTTTGGTATTCATTGCATGGATCAAATATACTGAAAATACAAATGTCTGTTATTCTGTTTGACTGGAAAATCAAGCACGCTAATATCAAAATACTCTCTTCATCTGATATACCCATAACATATATGTCATCAACTCAACACTGGTGATATTATGGCATTGGTAGAAACCTGTCCTTTCAACTTACTGCTGATGGATTATCAAATCATTGAATTTTGAATAAATCGTTGGATTTGGTTCAATAGCAAGTCATAGTATACGAGCAACCGATGTGTGCATTGTCGACAGTTGAATTGGATATGGAAACGGACCTAGTCACTGTTTTTCTGATAGCTTTGAAAGGCTGGCAACATCAACACTCACCACTGACCAACCTCATGTGCTCCAACTCACTATAAAATGTAGATCTACATATCAAAGAGTATAGTCGACCATGCTTCATTCCAAATACACAACAGTTCAAAGTAGTTTGATGATAGCCAAGTAAAATACAACCCCATATGAACAAGACAGCTTTGTTGGACAGTTACCATTGCCAAGATGATGCAAGACCATAATATTGCCATTTACATTTCTTTAGCCACAACTTGCTGAATTTGGCAACTCGTGCAACCCGCGCAATTTCAAAATCAGATCATTGGATTAAATTGGATTGGATTAAATTAAATCGGATTGGATTAAATTGGATTCAACCCAGTATTGGCTTGTTGGGTAGGCTGTTGTATCATTAAAATGTAACTTGACAGTCTCAGAATTCAGTATTGGCCAATTCATACAAATCTGCTCATCATTTACCCAAACAAGTCGATACTAATGATTTTAGATTCATCATGGTCGCAGGCTATTCATAATGCATTAGCGTGAAGTTCCATAAATTGATTTCAAAGCTAGTTTAGATGCATCAACCCATTTTAAACATTAATCAATGTCATTTCAAACATATCCTAAAATGAATGGTGCTGATGCAGAGCCATGCCACAGTTGAATGTGCTCCTACCATACCATTTCCTGTAAAACGAGTATCTGTGTATAGACATGATCAGTGGCCATGTATTACACCCATTCCAGCATCAACTATTGAGTCATTGACACCATTGACACGATTATCTAGCACCACATCATTGTAAACATATTGTGCAGTACCTAGTCGTACACATGGAACATCAAATGCAATCCCAGTTCACTCTGACATACTCGTATTCAAAGTTGGCAGCAAACAAGTCATTACATACATACTGTCAAACAGCAAATGCCTTGGTTTGAATCGTCGAGGGCACTACATTATCGCGACATCAGTGACACCAGTGACATCAATGACTTGAACCAGATCTCATCCAGCGCGTCGATGGATGCATTTGGTATTGATGGTATGGAGGTGTTTGAATCTGGCGATGATTTATCAACTCAACTCAACCCATACATTATTAGTTGCGCTAATGTTATGACGTATCCAGCTAGGACATGCATAGTGTGTCAAACGAGATCAATGTTCCGTATGGGGATCCGAGTCAATGTTTTCCACCCATGACCAGTTCAAAGATCTGGATGTTTCAACATACACTAACATGGAGTGTCGAGTT
>NW_006281113.1:409721-478684 GCF_000203795.2 Batrachochytrium dendrobatidis JAM81 | reverse complement strand
CGTGTATCAACTTACAACCATGATGTGGCATCACAATAACTCGACAGTGCGTATCCCAGACACTACTGGACAAAATGCATTGAAAACACCCCAAATATTGCAATCTACCTACACAGCGTTGGTTGATTATCTGTCACTGAATTTGAAGCATAAACTGGCAACTATACATGCAAATATGCATAGACTCTGATAGTCCTGCAACCAAGTTCCAGATGCCAATTCAAATATGTACTTGGATAGTCAGGGGTTGTAACACGATCATTTATTCAAATCGCATATATACACACATGTTATTGTTGAATGGCAGCAATATATAATGTCTCACAATAACGGGATATTGCTGGCATTGGATACCGTACCACAGTCGCTGTCTCGTGTGGTCAAACCGTGTGTAAGCTCCATGTATATATCATCACATAGATTGAATACAAACCATGATAATCTGGAATTACAAACTGTTTCACTCAACTCGATCCGACTCGGGTTGACTTGAATTGACTCGAATTCAAAAGCCAATTGATTATTGCATGATATTAAATCAATTGCAATGGAGGCTGCAACGTATGGATCAGTCACGTCACCAACAGAAACATCAAACGCAAATCAAATGGCCAAAAAGCAATTAGAAGAGTTTGTTTTCAGGTTAAAAAACTTGAAAAGCAGAACCAGATGTTAAATGCAGAGATTATTGTGCTAAAGGGTTTGGCCGATAATAGAATATCTAATGACTGATGTGTATCAAATCATATGCAGTTTGTTATTCAAGAAATGTCCATCAACAAGACAACCAAGCATATATATGCGTACATGGTTACGAGTAAAAACAATTTGATATTTGCTCGAGTACGAGTGTAAGCTTTAGTAAAACTGCGATACCGTCAAATCTATAGTCCACTGAACATATTAGATTGCAACGAATCGATGCAAGTCATTGAAAATACTAACCACAATTCAATTGATACGACTGAATCTACAGTACAGTCGTATTCACATAAAATGCAACACAATGAAAGCACAGCGAATATCCAAATATTGATTATTTCAAAGCAAAAAATTGATACAAAATAAAGTTCCATTTTACGTGATTCAACTGTAATAAAAGTTGGGCTACACAATTGCTATTTATCTGCATTATCAAAACCAGGGTTGGTATACATCGTCTCATGGTTGTCATTAAAACGCCAGTCTCTTTTACCCAAGTATATCCACAAATACAACTTGATCACTCATCTACTGTCCAGGGTTTTTCAACCAGAGTGCCTCAAGCGAGGCCAGTTCAAGACCAAATCGAAACTTTCCATTCCACCAACTCTCCAGCTCATGAGCTGGATATATTTATCGAAACAGTGCCCCCAATAATTATACCCGATACTACCGATGCTGCTCTAGATGAATCCAGTGAATGGAGTATCATTCATGGGATTGTTGCTTTGCACATTGTGCTGCTCTTTGCCTGGATTCTGAAAATTGTACAGTCTAAATCCAGCTGGAGATTCAGGTGAGTTTTGGAGTGACAATTGTACTGAATGAATTTGTAGAACAAGTGTCTGATTAGAGTCAAAGCATGTCATGACTTACATCATTCCTATACTATTTTATGACATGTTTATGGAATGACACAATCAAGCAAAAATAACGACAAACTGGCCAGAATTCGAGAGCTTAAAAGTATTAAACAGCTCAAGCAACTGATCTGACTACTTCCAGTCAGACCAGTATACCGCAGATCAAGAATCTTGAACATGTTTATATGCGGAATAAATGCATAGCTTTATTCAAACCGGTTTAGTATTTTGTATTCACAAGAAACTGAAAAGACAGATCATGGACATGGACATGACAATATACTCGAGTATTAATACAGATATACTGTACATTGTTAGTATTGGGAATAAAGGATGCAACAGGAGCAAGAATAACAACTGCATAGACAATGGTTGAGGTTTGTAACGAATGGAATATCAATTCATGGTCGTATATTCACGTAGAATAAAACACTTGTATTACCTTGCAGTAACTGGAATAAACAATGGTTGAATATTTCTACAAAAGAGTTGATCATGTTCAGTAACCCTTATTTAGCGTTTTACGTGAATACGGCAGTAAAATACAAAATGAAGTTGTCAACTCTGTCGAGTTTAATATCAGTCTTTTGATTGAAGTTGTTATTATGGGAGAGTGGGAGTCGGTTGAACCTCGTAAAAGCTCAAAGTCGTTTCTGAGCCATCACCAGGACAAGACGTTTGCAAGTCCAAAGAAAGTTTCAACCACACCGACACCCGGTAGTCCAGCCATATCTTTATCTTCTGGCTCTCCTAGAGCCCAGGGTGTGTGTATTGTACAATGTGTCGCTTCATGTTCATCAATCTGATAGATTTGCAGCAGTGTTGAGTGGTGCTATAAAGGAGTTGAATTGTCTGTTTCAGATGATTGTGTAGTTGAGAGTTGTTTGGTCCTTCAGTCGTCTAGTTATATTCACTAATCCATGGCATGCATTTGAATGGCTTATGCCATTAGTCAAGAACAGGTCTTTTTACGCTGCTCTTTCTGAAGTGTCTGATTCCATGTCTTCAAACAAAACTTTGACTATGAAGGAAGCCGTTGTACCGGATGTGATGGATTTACCAAAAACTCCTACCAAAGGTGTTGGCAGTTCTCGTATAAAGGAACACAAGGGATCTGTGTCTGCTGTTGATGCTGATCAAAACTGTGCAAATGTTCCATCCACAACCTCGCTTCGTTCAAAGCATAAACCTCTCCAGGCATCTGCTCACACTGGCATGCAGGAAATGTGTCATCTTTCTTTAGATAAACTCAAGGCTTCAATTCATACCATTCGCCAACAGTCTAATGCTGACCCAATTCGGGATCTGTGCGAATCTATCGAAATGATGATAAATACCGATTTGAAGATCGCTTTACCGCCCTTTAGTAGTAAACTTTTTGAATTGGAATTTTATCGTCCTGGTCGAGATCAGTCCTGTTGGAGAGGTTGTTTTCCATAATACTGTATCGTGTTGCCGAGTTTGGTACACGCTGACACAATCTGATGCATTGTACTTTTGTCTCGTATAAATTAGGTCCTATGCCATTTGTTTCAGAAAAAGTTGCTCAAGAACTGCTCAAGTATACTTTGGATTGCCGTCCTGAAATCTTGGAAAATGGGCTTGTTTCTATTGGGAAGGATTTAGTGGAAGGTCAAAAGAAAGCCAATGCGCTCAGTACATCGAATACCTTTACTACTATTGGGAATCAGCTACTCATTCAAATTATTGCCATGTCGCATCCTCATCTCTTTTTTGGCCATTTCAACGAATCTGCAGATAAGCAATCTCCTGCAAAAATACTTTTAAAGACATACAGCTCCACTCTTTTTTCTAATCCTGCCGTGGGTCACACCATGCTATGGATCTTTGCACAACAAAGTGTCGTCTTTTCTGATCGTATTCGCGAACCACATCCTAAAAGCCTAGAGTGTACGTGTATTGACTAGACACTATCTTGTCTAGTTTTATTATTATGCGCTGACATGTTCAATCGTACCGTACAGATTGGTTCACATACTTTGTGCCCATTTTTGTAGAAGGCTATGAAAACACTACTACTGGAGTCTTGTCTACTACTACAAGTAAATCCAAAGCCACACACACCGAAGAAGTCAATTCAAATGCTGCTATTTCTATCCAAAAAAACTCTTTAGTGTATGCAGAGTATTTACTTGACAGGTAAATGATCTTATTTGACGCCATGCACCATCTGTCTTTGTTCCTGTAGATGTGCAGCTACAAGATAATTCACACGATTTGCTCACTACTCATGTGATATTACCATGATCAAATATGCATTGCTCTAGGCTGGAAGCTCGATTGTTTTCTACAGAAAAAACCAAGATTTCTTTACCCTTTATCAAAGCTGAGCAAATGGCTCAACTATTTGATGCTGCATTTAAACACGATGCTTCTTCAAACAAACGCAGGAAAATGCTAGACCATCAAACTCGACTGCGTTTACTTTTCACCAAAATCAAGGTGAATTCATAGCGTTTGTATTGGCAATCAATGCACAATTTAATTTTAAACCTTGTTATATGTTTAGAATCAAATGTTTGACTCGGAAACTCCAAATATTGCAACCGAGTCTCACTCAGTGGTTTTTTTGACTTTTCTCAAAAAATTGGGAACTGTTACCGACAAACCTGGTGTAGATATGGTACGTTTTGCCTGGCTTTTGGTACAATTTGGTAAATTTGGCCATGCATATTAGTTTAGATATTTTTACCAATTTTATTTTCTAATCTTTGACAGATTGTTTCTGTTCTTGGAGAAATTTTGGCAATTGCTACACGTCAATCGACTGTAACCAGAAACTCCAAAACCATTTCGCCAGATGTACTAACTACGTGGGTGGATCAATACTCATCTCACACTCATGAATCAAACCTTTTGGTTGAATATCTCTATTCAGACTTTATCAATTCCAAAACGAGTTGGCTTGCAAAACAGAATGCTGGTTTTTGTAGTGATATTGACTATTCAAAACTGAAAAGCTCTTTAATGACAATGATGAAGTCAAACAAAGCTTTACATTTGCAGGATGCACCTAAAAAATCTTTGCATATCAAGGGAAAGAAAATGCACACTACTTTTAAAAGTGTTGATCATGAGCTGGATCCGGATGCTATTATGAAAGCTGATTCGGCCGATAAACTATTCAAGGTGTGTTTATTTTTGCATGGTGATTTTGTTGATATCATGAAATGACTGACATTTTATTGTATTGAATGACATTTAGAAATTTTTAAAAGCTCTTGCTCAAGACAATGGATCAAAGTGTTTTTATTTTGCAACGTTTTTATCAGCACTTTTTGGTATACTATTGACCTGCTTTGTATACTACACTCTTGTACATGTTGCTTGCGATCCCATGTCCTCTAGATCTCAAGTGGTATGTCCTGTCGATGCTATACAGCTTCATAAATCACTCCAGCAATCGCAGTTATGGATACTTTCTGAAGCTGATTTTGCTAGTCATCGGGTGGATACTTTACGAAACCAAACTGTACAGCTTACCAAGCAAGTTTGGAAAGATATTGCAGATCATCACGCATTGACTAATTTTGTCAAGACTGTAAAAGATGCAACTGGTCTTTCTGATTCTGATATTAAAATAGCCACTGAAGAAACCTATCGTATAGCTGTTCATGTTCCAGGTCAAGTGTTGACTTTTGCAAGTCTCCAATGGCATGATATGCTGTCCTCGGAATCATTTATTCATGTCTTGGACGTGATGTCAAAGCAACAGGCGTATGTATGGAAGAATTTCAAACTACATTGGCACCTAGCAGCAGTATATGTGGTTGACGATGTGATTCCACGCATCGTTTCAACAGGACAGGCAGGTATGTTGTGGGTTTCCCAAATCCGATACTCTTTAATACGCCAATCGATTGCCGAGTATGCTCGTCGTGGTCGAAAACTAGTTGCATTTGTCAATAGCTATATTTCTATAGCAGTGCAAGAAAAATGGCATCAGTATCAAATGGCAGAGAGAATGACAGAGTTTAGATCCTCGATCCTTCAAAGCAATTATGGAAACAAAATGTTGCATCTATATGACTCTCAGATTCATATTGGCAGCTTTTACGCCTCTTCTCCAAGATACTATTGTGAATCCTTTGTTCAACTATCAGAAACCACGATTGCTTCCATGCAAATGCTTTTGCACTCCATCTGGCGATGTGTCGAAAACGACATTTCCGAAACTGAATGGCAACAGTTTTCCCAATACGTGGCAAGTACTTGTACCGACATTCAAACAAAAGTTCTGTTGGCTTTTGGGGTAAAAACGCAGTGAATCTAAAGAAATTGTTTGAATAAACATTTTTTAACCATTACTTGTAATTCAAGTTTAATTCTTTTCTCGATTACAAGGATTAATCACTACTTTCAACTACACGTATCCATGTACAGATGATAATATTGTTACTGATTGAATATTTCCAATTCACAAAGTATTGGATTATACATAGTTGTTCGAGTTCATTATATGCTTGGTCAGACTACGGCAAACAGAAATGATGCTAGATGAGCTTTCAAAAAAGATCAGCAATGCAACAGAACTTTAAATGAGATGAAATCCATGCAATCTTGGTGTAGATGCGGATTAACACTCTACAATTGTGGTTTAATCGAAACCACTTTCATCTGCTTTGTTGTTTTTGGTATGCTCTCGATATCACTAAATTTAGAGGTTTCTTGCACAATTTTCATCTGCAGTAACAATGCTCATTGGATTAGTTGGGCCAGCGTACGCAGGAAAATCCATTGTTAAAAAGTATCTGCAACATAAATATGGATTTATTGAACTGTTGGTTCGTTCTACTTGTTCTCTTGCTGAAATGGTGCATACGGACAACTCATCTGCTGACAATCCCATAGCATTGCCCCATTCACAATCCTCTTGTGTTGCTGGATCAACGCATTTGTCGTCTCGGACATTTTCAAATATTTCTGAATTATACAATTATGTGACCGAAAACTGGCAGAGTTACTGTATTATTGACGATGTAGACTGTATCTCTGGTTGGGATGTGTTGTGTAAACGACCATTTTTTTTACTTGTATCTATCGAAGCGCCTATGCATTTGAGATGGCAGCGATTGTTGTCTGAAAATACTACGCCTGTACTGGATAATTTACATGTGAGCAGCACCCATTCATCCACAAATGGATTCACTCTATATTCTACCATGTCTACTTTGCAGGACTCTTGTCAACAGGCACGGTTTGAACGTTTTGTACAACACGAGGAGGAAGTCATGTTTGGGCTTGATGTACCTGCTGCTGATCTCTCTTCAACGCTTATAGATGAAAAGACATCTTCCATGTGTGCACTTGGAAAATTAGACCGACCTGCACTCTATCTGACCATTTCAAAATCTGATGTGCGAATTATCAACACGGCTCGTAGTCTAAATGATTTGTATATGCTTGTTGACTCGACCGACTTGTTGAATCATGAACGGTTACGACCAAATTGGGATACTTATTTTATGGAGCTTTGCGATTTAGCTGCTCGACGCAGTAATTGCATGAAACGACGGGTTGGGTGTATCCTTGTCAACAACAGACGGGTGATTGCAACGGGATACAATGGTACTCCGCGTGGGATACGCAACTGCAATGATGGTGGATGTCAGCGATGCAATAGCAATGCAAGCTGTGGATCTCAACTAGATACTTGTTTGTGTTTGCATGCTGAAGAGGTGGGTTGGTTTTAAACCAATCGCAATTGAAATGATTGATGTTTAACATGAAAACTGTATCTAGAATGCTCTGCTGGAGGCTGGTCGCGAACGAATCAGTGGATCAGGACATACTACTTTATACTGTAATACATGCCCTGTAAGTTACAAACCAATGGATTGTTTCAATCATAATGTTCAATTGCTTTAATACCAACCATAATGTATGTTGTTGCTAATCATTTTTTGTAAATAGTGTTTAGGATGTGCCAAAAAAATAGTTCAAGTCGGGGTCAAGGAAGTGGTATTTTTGAACTCATATAGCATGGATGAAATGACTGCTGCGTTATTACGTGAAGGAGGAGTTGTTTTGAGACAGCATACTTTTTTGAAAACAGTATTTCTTGCAGATCCAAAAAAGGCGTCAAAGTAGTTCAATCCTGCATCTAGGATAGATACAGACCTGAATAGTGGAACTACATCATCATATGTAATCTTTAAACCGAATTTTATGCGCTCAACTACATTTATTTACAGCCATATCCACGTAAAATGAAATACTTGTATCTCAGTGATTAGACATTCTCAATCCAATCAACACAACGTTCATTATACGATGCACACAATCCAACTATAAGCTCGAGTTTGCATCTTAATATCGGGTACATTCGCGCTCTAGTTTAAAAGGTCTGGGGATTTCGGAAATGCAGCTGCTGTTTTCATATCAATCACTCAATGTCGTAACATTTGCACAAAAAAGGGCTGAATACTGGACAAGTGTAGAGTGTACTGAAACAGATGTAGATAGTTGACCAGTTTTATACAAGGATAGACAGAGACCAGTCAACTTTGTCGAGTTCAGACAGTATTTAGTAGATTTGAAACTTTGTTTTACGTGGATACAGCAGTGAGTCTTCGGCTATTGTTTTTTATTAGCCGTGAATACGACAGCCAACGGGTCCAATGGCATGAGATCGACGAGGGCTCTGGTGTGAGTTTGCTTTTTATCACAGCCGATGCAGGGAGATTTGACAATAAATCACGTGATTAATGCTTAAAAATTGACGAGTTGCAGAGTTGAACCATTTCAAATATTTATCTGGCAGAGGTTTATTACAACTCTTGACCATGTCGCAATTCACTGTTGATATCATTACTGGATGTGTGTGCCTTACATCTATTATTTGCTATCATGCTTGGCTAATAATGAAAGTTTACAAAAGTCCTGCTCAAACCGTATTTGGACTGGCTTCTGCTTCAAGGTAAGCTTCAATCAGCCAATATTCATCATGTCAAGTCGGATACTCTGTTGTAAAGTTTTGAAATTTCAAACACACTATTGATGCTCCTGTCTTGTCAATAAGGCTGCTCTGCTGTATTTTACTACTTGAAATAGCGCTAATCTAATCTGACATGCTTAATATCTTTAATGGAATGTAGACGCATATGGATTGCAGCAATCATGTATCGCAAGGAAGAGATTCTTGCAGGTGGGTTGGATTTGATGATTTACAGTTGTATTCACGTAAAATAGAATACTTGCTTCTTGGTTTGGGATATACAATGGTTGAGTGTTTGCTTTTCTCTGCAAGTCGACTCAAGACATTCACAATTCTTTAATAGATACAATACTTATTGTATGATGCGTACACAATCAAATTCATTTTGTTGTATTCTAAACTCTTGTATGCTTGCGCTCTAGTTCAATAGAGCAATGATTGCATGTCTTGAGAATGCAGTTGTACATGCCAATCACCCAATGCTTAATTTAGAGTTGGAGATTAAACAAGCATCTCATCATTTGATTTTGTAAAACCCAGTTCAAACTCTTCGTAATTATATCATGGCCACATCTGTTCTTGCGTCGACTTCGGTTGCAATTATATTTGGTCTTGCTGCGTTTATAAGCAATCTTGCCAAAGCTAGTGAGCCAGCACCTGGATCAATATTTGCCTTTACTACAAATAACATTTTTGGAGTCAAGGTAATAATTTTGTAGATCATAGCCAAGCACTTTATTGCGATGGTTAAACTACACGCTTGTATAGTTTATACACTTGCTAACAAACATTGATGCGAATTGGTAAATCATTAGATTCTACTCTTTATGATGTCACATATAGTATCCTTTTTTTTCCTTTCTCAATCGCTGAGATTTTACAACCACGTATGTATTAGCGTAAATGTCAATGTTACTGAGGATGAGTTAGCGAAGCTTGAGGATGAGGCAGTTGTTGCATATGAGCATTTAGATGCAAACAGTGTTGGCAGTATGCTTAACCGTGGTGCATTATTCTACACCATGGCAATGAGAATGTATTATATATCGTTTCCATTGCTTGCATGGTTTGCAGACACATGGGCTTTAGGGATTAGTACTGTGATTCTACTGTGCACTCTTCGTTTTATTGATTTTTCAGAGGAAAAGGCACCCAAGATTAGTGTATTTCAAAAGCTAATAGGCAATCAAAGAGGATCATCTGAAAGCACTAGACCTGCACCGTCCTCACCAGCTACAGCACGCACAGTCGTGAAACCGCGTGGACTTCAATTCCACAAGCGTGAACCACAACCCAAAGGGAATATGGACAATAACCAAATGTCTCACATCATTTCAGTCCAAGGACTGTAACAAGTCTTGAATAAATCATGAATACATCTCATGTTTAGACAAAAGGTTGGGATAGTTTATAGGACAGTCAAGCTTGTTGGTGCCGCAATTTGAAGTGCTTGGCATGTTTCCATATACTGGATGCATGGCTACTTGGACTCGAAACATTGTAGTCATCTTATTGTTACATTTGAATCAAGACCCTACTTGCACATTATCATGTCCACTGCGTTTGTTTCTAGAAGTGGTCATCGACTCATTGACCCAGTGGACGCAAGTCCACTACGGTTTGTGTCCTTTAATATTCCGTCGCTTACTGTCATTGAAGACAGTCCAATAGGGTGGGGTCGCCCTGATTCATTTGAGCAATACGATGCTCTTGAATCCATACGTCAGCTTGGTGGGAGAGTAGCCCGTACTTACACATTGAGTATTCCCAGTCTATCCAACGATACCTCTCGTCATATTATCCCTAAAGCAAACTATGGAACACCCAATGTCACTTGGGTTCTGAATGAAGACATGTTCAAGAGTCTCGACAGTGCCATAGCAACTGCTGGTAGACTTGGCATTTATCTTATTATTCCGTTTATCGACAACTGGGAATTTTGGGGTGGAAAGTTGTCTTTTGCTGCCATGTACGGAAGCACCAACTTTTTTAATGATGATGTTGTCATGAATGGATTTCGACTGTTGATTGCTACAGTGTTGAATCGCAACAACACAATCACTGGAGTGCCTTACTCGCAAGACCCTCATATTCTGGCATGGGAAACTGGAAACGAATTAAGTCTGGATGCGTCGACTGCAGTCCCTGCTGCATGGACTCTAAATATCACTCATTACATTAAATCCATCGACGCGAATCATCTAGTCATGGATGGCAGTTTTGGAATCTATGGATGGGATGCTCAATTGTTGGCTTCCAGTTCTCCTGTAGATATATTCTCCAATCACTACTATCCCTTGCCCGCTCTTTTACTCCTTCAAAAACTGCCCATGTACATCATCATCATTTTGATTAGTTTAGGAGTGCTGTCGATTATTTCTTTGATAATAGCTGCACTCATGTGGTTTCGTCCGGCTTTTTTTGGCAATGTCTTGATCCATCCACAACAGACTTTGTCACTCTCTGTAGCTGATCCCGAATCATTACGCGATACTCGACCTGACACCTTGTTTCAACCATACAAACAACCGGGCGATGGAAAGCAGATCGAATCCAATACCCCATCAAATACATCCAAACTCGATCGTTCTCGGCGTCAAAAAGTTGCTGTTTGTTTAATGCTCGTATTGACTTTTGTTTTTATTGGATCACTCGTCAGTATTTTGACTACTCAACTGTTGAGTAATTTTTACGCATCAAGATTACAGGCTGATTCCTCATTGATTACATCGCATGAAAAAGCATTCATTGTTGGTGAATTCGGATTAGCTCAACCTAATTCAATTCAATCGTTTATCGACGCATTGATATCTTCCAGCTCTGTAGGCGCCTTGTGTTGGAGTCTCAGGCCGCATGCTCGAAATGGTGGTTATTGTGAGTAAATCAGTCTTGTTAATCTTGATTCAATTCCACTAACATAGTGTCTTTAGATACACATGCAGAAAATATTGGATATTGGTCCTATCATTATCCTGGATTTCCTTCCAATGCTCAAAATGGATTTTCAAGTGACGAAATACCACTCATGAATATCATGAAAACTGCTGCAGTGCGCATGTCATCTATAACTGGGTATACCCATCCAACTGTAAAAAAACCAGATCCACCCCTTCTTCTCAGCAGCAAAATCACCACCAAAAGCTTGGACATTATTTGGCGTGGTTCTCCAGGTGCTCGAACGTATACTGTACAGCAATCTGTTGATAACATCTCGACAACATTTCAAACTATTGCTTCGGGTGTAATGGATAATGTTAGTGCAGGCAGTGTAATTCTCTCAGTTCCTGTACAAAACTTGACATACAGCACACCAATGATTCGTGTACTTGCAGAAAACGACGCTGGTATATCGGACTATTCGAATAGTTTGGTTTCTATATCAAGTTGAACCATTCTCACACTCAACTGTTTACATCTTGATTCAATAACCTTTCAACATTTTCCTTTCAGTATTGGTATGAATAAATAATTATTGTTTTAATACAATCAAGTTTGAAATGGACACCTTTCAACCCAATACCAACATTTATACATGGATAATTCTACACGAGTGAGTTAAAAAAAGTACTTTATTTCAACGAAACGACGCTCCACGACGACTAGTGATGGCACTGCGTGATGCCTGACTAGCATTTCCCGAATTGCTAGTATTGGCGTTGCTGCCACTAGGTCGAGATGATGGAACTGGAAGTGCCGATATGGCTTCAGGAATGGTTTGTGGTGTGGACAAGGCGCGAAATCGACCCCCCGAGCCAACATTGAGTGAAGACAACGATGCAATACTTGCAACACGTTCTTTTCGAGAATTCCCAGATACTGTTGTTCCATCAGAACCACTTCCACCGTGAGTAGTACCTACTGAACCAGACATGTGCAAAGAGTTGAGAGGTTCTGATATGCTAAAATCCATAGCTGGATTTCCCGAGTTGCCATACAACGAACCTGAAAGTGAATTACCTCCAACATTTGGATTTAATAATCCTGCTCCATTTATACTATTGGAATTCATACCAGTGTTGGATCCATCGCCATCATGGCGACTCTTGTGCGGTCGATCCACAGAAGTCAGTCTTGTCGCTAATACATGATAGATATTAAAACTTACGTTCCATATCAGAAAATGAATCCAAATTACATATACCTTGACGACGACTTCGTTCTTGTCGATGCTGGATATTTCGAAAATGAGCAATAAGATCTTGCCAGCGAATACCAAAATCCTGATGATGCTGGTTTTGAGATGACGTTCCTGAAGTCGATGTCGATCCACCTGATTTAGATCGATGGCTAATACACGCGTTCATAGAATACCGACAATGAAATAAATGTAAAAAGAATCATTTAGAAACCATGTTCTACAACCGCACCAAACATTCAAAGTTGCTTATAAAAGTTCACACACCTGCGAGTCGAGTGAGAGGTGGATTGTGACAAAGTAGATCCAGTTTGAGCAGCTCCAGAAGTTGACATGGATCCTAAACCATTCGGTGTGTTATACAATGATATCAGCGGGCCAACACTACTAAGACGATTGCGAAGCGTGGCAAATGCACTGCTCTGAGGCAGTAGCATCAGAACTCCATAAAGGCACTTGAAAAGATGAGGATGACAATCAGGTTCAAGTAGTTGAAGGCGTAGATAGGTAAAAACAGGAGATTCCAAAAGCTGAACAAGTCTGTCGATTTGAACAAGAAACGGGACAGTGATTTCTAGATCGCCAAAGGAACTAACAAGATGGGAAGCATGTTCGTATGCCTGTGCCAAAAGACACAATGACAGTACTGCAACTGCATTGTGACACCATGAACGATATAGTGTTGCAAACAGTGCAGATCCATCCTATTTATATATCAATGCAGATTTACACATTAACAAGTATATAACAAATCAAGTGGTTAGCATCAAAATACAAACTTTAGAATCCAGATTTTTTAAACGACGACGAAGTTCCGATAGTTCTGGAGAAGTAACCAAAATCAAATTCAGATTTTGAACCATAGTGCTAGCAAACTCAATATCTTGTTCGTTTTCAATCAACTCTGCAAAGCTTCGATACATTCGTTCGGGATTGAGACTAAAGCATAGTTGACGAATAATAAGGTTTCCTCGAGTCTCCAGCAGGCGTCGATCTGATGAAAACAATGTAAGAAGATTATCCATGAAATTGGTAAAATATTGATCGTCTGAATAATGGGAAATTTGTGCTAAAAGTTGCAAATCACGTTTAACCACTTCCTCGGACAAATCCGACAAAGTTCCTAGTAAGGCTTGAAATGTTCGTTGATCGGATGAGTGCATGACCTGCGTGTATCAATATTGTCCGTTTAGCTACAATCAAAATGCATTGACAGGACAAACCTCATTTGGTTTCAAATATCATTACTCACCTTTTCCGGAGCCTTTTTATGAAGCATTGTCAACCAGTCAATAGCAGCAGCTCTGGTATACTCCATTTCATCTTGAAACAAAAGCGTTAGTATATTTACACATGCAGAGACGTCCAGCTCTAAACGAGAAGAACAAAATGGTGTATTTTTCAAATGTGCGACTGCATCTGGTTTGCCTCCGCTTGACAAGCTTTGATCATGTGTTGAATCTGCAGATGATGTGGTTATGTTTCCAGACCATCCCAAAACCAACGCGTAAAGAGTAGAGTTGGTTTCAATAGCCATATTGCGAATAGCTATCACAGAATGCGAAAGTGTACGTAAAATGGACTGGAGAATAAGTGGCATAAATGGAATCATTGTGTCTTTTGCAAGCAGTATAAACTCGTTGATCCATCGTAGTGCAGTGGCTTGGGTTTCCTCATCTATAAAGCACACGTATAATTGACGTTGTAAATATGTATGGCAAACCAAAATAACGAGTTTCATCACACACAGCCATCAAGACATGTCTTGCTACTGGCATCCCAATAAGCGTCTGTACAAACCTTGACTAGACAGATGAGGTACCAGAATATGCGTCATTTTCCCAAAATCAAGGGATACACCCTGACCAGGAATATAAGGAACGCTTGAAGGATTCAACGTCATAGACTGGGACGATTTATCGGCAGAAACTTGACTAGACTGTTGTGCCTCGACACCATCTAAAGGCAAAGTAGAGGTTACAACAGTTACCGCGTCCAGTGATCCAGAAGCATGTGGGCTATCAACATATGTTGATTTAGAAGGCAAGTCCTGATGTGGTTGTAAACCAGAAAGCACAGGTGTTTCTGTTGAATCGCTGGCAATAGGTGTGGAGTGAGCCAAGGCTGGCAGTTCCTTTTCAGGTCCAAATTGAAGAATGCCTTGTTCCCGTTGAACCTGAACAATATCACGAAGCTCTTTTAAAAACTCCACGAGCACATTGAGAGTTGCGGTACGAACATCCACATTTGGATCACTCAAAAATCGAAATAGTCCATCTAAAAATTCGGGAAGATAGGATATCAATTCCAAATCTGGAATGGAACTAAGAAGGTAAATCCACTGAACAAGAAAAATGCGTGCAGCCGGAGTCACGACATAAATCCGTTCTGCCAATAAAGGGATAAATCGTGGTAGATTGAAGGAGGTAGGTGACATTCCAGGACGCAGTGAGGTTGTTCCAGGAACAGGAGGAAATATTTTAGAAACAGGAGATACCGAAAGAGGATGACTTGTGCTATCAACTGGAACAGAAACTGGCACTGCTCGACTATTTGTTGACATATCACCTTCAGTTTTAGAAAGACTGGTAGAAGCGACGTCATTTTGTGCAGCCTGCTTTTCCATATCTGAATGATAATAGGTTGAACGTTCTGATACAATATCCTTGATAATTCGATCAAGAAGACCTGCACCAGATTTTACTGATGATTCTTGGTCAACAGAAAGCTAATTGAATGATTTTATTAGCATGCATGATGATTTCATTGCAGATACACGATGCATGTTTAAAAAAGTCGAATCATGGATTAACAAGTTGAACAGCAATTGTATAGCATACCTTGCATAGTGCATCGAATATTTCATTGAAATATATCAAAATACTTGCACGAGCAACCTTGCATACGTTGTATAAAGCTTCGCTAGCATAATATCGCACACGCGAGTCTTGATCAGAAAAGCATGCCAACATTGGAGGAACAATATCCATTAAATGAGAATCGATTGCAGGACCAAGAGCGATCGCAGCAGCAGCAAGACCAATAAGACCACCGTTTCGAGTGTTGGGTACGATAGAATAAGCGAATTCATGAGCCAAAACCATAAGAATGGAGCCAATGCGTGCACTATCGTTTGCAATCAGAGCATCACGAACCAATCTGTAACAATATATTTGAAGATTACAATCAAATCAGCCACGTTCTATACAGTCAAAATGCAGTGTAATAAACTAGAACGATTTGACAAGACTTCAAGATGGAATCTACAGCCAGGTGACATACTTTTCGATTTCGATTGCAGCAGCTTTACGTTTCTCATAAACCTTGTCACTCAAACTCCGAATGACTTGTGGAGTCAAGACTGACTGATGACCAGTCATACTAGTAGGATATTGTACTGATACTGAGTTTGCTGTAGACAAGGGCTGAACAGACGATGCAGTTGGAGGAGAAGTGACAGTTCCAAACAAGCTAGCAGCCAGACTTCCACCAAGTCCAAGATTAGTGGAAGATGGAGTTGGTGCAGGTTGTTGCAATGCATTCTGCAATTGAAGTCCAGAAACTGGAGCAACCGATATATTTGGTAGTGCTGATCCTCCTGCTGCTGCACTT
This sequence comes from Batrachochytrium dendrobatidis JAM81, assembly GCF_000203795.2. NCBI lineage: Eukaryota > Fungi > Chytridiomycota > Chytridiomycetes > Rhizophydiales > Batrachochytrium > Batrachochytrium dendrobatidis. The sequence goes on along the minus strand of NW_006281113.1, from coordinate 462,414 downwards.
GAAAGTGTACTTGACATTGCTGAGGTTTGTCTAGGCTGCTGCGAGGTTTGTGATTCCATTCCAGTTGAAACTAAAAGTCAATCCAAAAGGTTAGTCAAGTATCCAGTCTGAATAATATGCAGCAATTCATACCGAGACTAATAAATATCGATAAAAATGAATATCAAGATTAGCGAGTATCGACACAATGAATATCGAGAGCAGTTTGAGCAAGCCGGTTAAATTCAATTGTCAAAACTATTGGAATATTCATCATTTAATCATATTCTAGATTCATCAATTAGTTGTATTCGTATCTAAACTTTATATTTTACTGTTGAATCAAATGAGAATGCTTCAACAAGTGCAGATACAAACTTGGATATTTGCCATTCTACACTTATTCAATCTTGTAAATTCGGGTGTTTTCCTTCATTAATACAACTCACATTTTTATATCTACAAAACTTGCCCTTCATCGCTGCTCAAACTGCTTTACAAGTCCTCAACTACTCTCATTAACCATGCATTTGGCCATGAAAAATATCTCTCTTTACCAGCAACTTACAAGTTTACCCTTTGAACTTCGTAGAATTATATACAAATATGCAGGCGTATTTACAGAATTGATTCATGGTCAACTAGAAACTCCATATTCTGCATCCACTTTGTCGCAGCTATGGGCTCAATGTTTGGCATTCGATGCTGTTCATTTGGTCTCAAAACTTCCAGCAATAACACTCACATGGGAATTGATATTTTTACATTCCGAGAGAATGCACAAACATGTATGGACATCCAAAAGGTTAATCTTTAACAGGTCTGCCATAACAGGACTTACTCTTGGAGAGAATATGTCTCGTGCAAGACGTACTGAATGGTTTCATTCAGTTGAATTGGCCACTCGAGCCAACGTCGGTGCAGCTCATATATACCTCAAGACTCTTGACCTTGATTCATCATGGCAATTTTCAGAGAAATTCATTCTACAACAGCTTGTCATTGCAGCTGGAATTGGTGACCTTTTTTCAATCGAACGTACTCTGAATTCGGGTATACCTCAACTATACATCATTGATGCCATCGAACTTGCTGCAACTCATGGCCATCTTCCTGCAGTAATCTTACTATGCAATACTCAGGCTGAAATTATACCTTCCATTGCAGGTGCAGTTCAAAATAACCACCTGGAAATAATCCAATATTTAGTACTTCAATACCCTAAAGTCGTCCAAACGTGTCCTATTGAAGATTGTGTAAGACTGAAATTCAACGAGGTTTTGATTTGGCTTCTGGAACACACCAGATTGACTACAAGACCTGCATGCGATTATCTACAGGGTTACTGTGTGCGATATGGGAATCTTGAACTTCTCATGTACTTGCACAGTCGTAATATCGGCGCATTGTTTTTGGACAACTCTTTGGAAATGGCTGCCAAATCTGGATATTTTAAAACTCTCCAGTGGGTCAAGCTGCACATGCCTTGGATCAAATGGGACGCTTCAGTAATAGAGTGTGCTGCTGCATCTGGAAATCTTGATATTATACAATGGTTGGTCACATTTATTTCAGATACTGATTTTGGGCGTTCGGTTGATCTTGCTGCTATCAATGGTCATATTGAAGTGCTCCGATTTCTGTATGCTTCTAGCAAGCAAACATGTCAACGCGATACAATTGATATTGCAACCAAAAATGGACATGCACTTGTAGTTGGGTTTCTTATTGATCAAGGGCAAACTTGCTCTCTTTCTGCGTATGTTTGGACAGCAACACATGGCCATTTTGAAGTCATCAAAGTTTTATTCAAGCACACTCCGCGCATAGACTGGTCAATTGTTCGTACTTGCGCAATTCATCAAGGCCATCATCACATTTCAGATTGGTTAGATGCGCAATTATGTTCCTGACTTGTGCATAATATACAACAATATATCTAAAGACTTGTAAAAACACATCATGTAAAGTTTAAAAGGCAGTAGCTATTTATTTATTCCATTTCATTCTATTTTAGTCGTGTAGTGATGACTCGGTTGTATTCCCTTATTACAATAAAACCATAATCTTTTGATCCCATCTATATTTCCCTTGAACAAACTGTTTGTCACAGCCGTATTCACGTAGAATGAACACTCGTATTTATCTTGAAATGCCTCTTATTATTGGAATATTGGTTTTACACACAACCAAGACATACACTGCATATACAAGCGGTAGCAACGACCAATCAAACCAACAGTGACAGAGTTACTCATCAACATATACTCGATTATCAGTCGAGTTTGCATATATCAACTAGTTGCGACACGTCATAATCAATGTGGATTGTATTGCTCACCAATCGATCATGACAGCTAATCAATACCAATCATGTAGTCAATACAATCACCAACATATCGATGATTGTTGACTGGCGGTTACAACTCGCCAATTGCATCCAATGTTACAGGTGATGCACATCTGATTACTGCAAATCAACAACTTGCCAATCATATCATAGTGTGCATTATCAACGGACCATGCAATTACAAATCAATGTATACGTGATCAACATTTGATATTTGATGGTGATGAGCCAACCATGATTGATTGTATCATGCAACTAATACAGTTGCATTGTCTGGTATTGATGATCGACCCATTCATGTCAAACAGTAACTAATGTGTGTATATCGAGTTTGTGTTGCATGGACACATCAAGGTGTTTGATAACGAGTCCAACGTGATGATACAAACCCAATATTATATGAATATCCAAGTTGATGAATCAAGTCGAGGTTTGCAAAGTGTCAATATGTCAGGTCAATCAACCAAACCAGTCAACCATTATATTGTGACTAGTGATGACACGGTTTGAATGTCAACGAGTTGGACAGTCGATAATATGGATGATTGTGATTTGGTCAAACTGCAACACTTGTATACCACTAAACTGGTTTGATATGTGTGGAGTAAGTAGTATGCATAAACTTGTTGATATCATGGACTATAACCAATATACACCACACATACACGGTGGTAAACACCAACGTGTGGTGTATCCAGTGATCTTATACTGGTTGATTGTGTAATATAATGTCACGTACTACTGCGTTGGTAATAAATGTGTTTTCGTGACAATGGTGTAGATGAACAAGAATGCTTGTGTACTATTATGTGGTGATTCAAGTATACATGCCGCACTATGATATTGCTACACAGCATATCCTTGAAATCCAGCCCTGATCTGAACTCTCAGTTTCAACGGCAGATTGTCGTGTAAACGCAACTCCCTTTAAAACTATCTTGACATTGAGCCAACACTGACCCTGAAACACGAGTTCCTTAGGACGGTCATTCAAGAAATATGCTTTTAATCTCGCTCATTCAATAACATATAAATATAGTTCAAAACCGACGTGTTGAATGACATTCATTACAACCTGCTCAACCAAACCAATACAATGAAACTCACAATCGCATTGTCATCAATACTGGCTGTCTGCTCGGTCACAGTCGCCAATCCAGTTATTCCTAAATCGATTATAAATGGACAATCTACTGCTACTCCAATTCTTCCTAGCTCAATTACAAGTGTTGCATATATATCTACTTCAACTCTTTCTAGCCCAGCTATAAATGTCAAATCTACATCTACTCCAATTCTTCCCAGCTCGATTGCAAGTGCCAAATCTAAATCTATTTCCATTCTTCCTAAATCGATTATAAATGGAAAATCTACTCCTACTCCAATTCTTCCTAGCTCGATTACAGGTGCTGAATATATAGTATCTACGTCAACTCTTTCTAGCTCGATTAAAAGTGCTAAATCTAGCTCTACTCCCCATTCTTCCTAGTTTGATTACAGACAGCACATCTAGCTTTTTGACAGTTTCTAATTTGAATTTAGACGATCCTAGTTCATCTTTAAATGAAAATGAGATGCCGGTGAAATTTTTTAAAAGCCAATGGAATGAAATGTGTTTGCTAGATGGTGTGATTAGTGTCCAAAAAGGATGAATGAGTAAGTTGCAGAGAAATGAAAATTTGATGCAAGCCATCAAGTCAACAGATATGCTACACTAGTAGTAAAAAGTTGCACACAGCGATAAAAGTATGGATAGAGAATTAAAAAGCAGTTTAATTCGTTACAATTTCAATTGTTAAACTCCAGTATAGTCGGTATGAATCACTCGTTTTCAAAAACCGAATATCAAACAAAAACCCCAAAAAGTATATTGTTTGGCAGACATAATCAGGAGAAAACAGCGACTGATTATTTCGTTTCATTGCAAGTATAATCATACTATTCTTTAAAGCTCAGCAATTACTGCATTCAAGCACTCGAGTTGGACTCTTTTGTTGAATCTATTCAATCACATTGACATCATTGTCATCATTGAGTGCTGGAAATAATAAATCGTCACTTGCTTCCATTTCATCATCAATATTCTCTGCTACATTAGATACCGACTTGTTGTTTAAAGGAGAAGCTTCTTCAGAGTGAGGTAAAGTAGTCCTGTCAAAATCTATAGAACTATCGAGCACAGAAACATTTTTGCTAGCATTATCGCGTAACTTGCTCTTGGGTGAATTGCCGACCAACTTACTCTGCTCAGCTGTATCGACTGATTTTTTAAATAGATTGGATCCCGTTGGTAGTGGGTTGACGATGCTGCGACCAAACACATCAACCAAGTCTATATCCAACATTGCTACTCCGGCAACACCATTAGGCTCATATACGTCTACTAGGTGTTGTGAAGAAGGTTGGGCTACAGTGCCAGAGTCAATGCCATGTGTCTTACCAAGACCATTTTTTTCCTGATTGTTGGCTTTGATTGTTTTAGAAACAGGCGATTTGACCACTTTACTTGGTGAAACTGAAACCTGATTGGCCCGAGTTGAATGTTTAGACTGTTTGGAGGGTGATTCAGCAATACCATTGGTTTTGTTGGGCACTTTACTAGGCGTCGTCAGGTTTGCTTTGGAGCTATCTTGATCAGGCAGATTCAGATCAACAGTCAAGTCAGTGATGTCAATTGAATCAGGAGTACTCGGTCGCGCTTTACTTTTGGAATCATCATGCAGACTAGACAAATAGTGTGCGAGTGATTTTGGTTTATTCTCCGTAGTCATGGCCAATGTTTCCTGTGATGCTGGTTTATATGCCGATATGTCTAGATTTTGTTTTGGGAGAAATAGTGATACCTTGGAGTGACTTGGTGATGCATTGATAATGCTTGATACAGACTGCCTATTGGCACTGGAAGACTTGGTGGCTGTATCTGATACAGTTGATATAGGCAATGATGGTGATAATAAAACATATGTTGTATAAAGCAAGTAAAAATATAAGTATTCAAGATTCAACAGAATCAAGATGTATCATTAAAGGGTACGTACTATTTGGCTTAAAAGCTATAGCTGATCGAGTTTCTGATGAATTGCTACGTCGAAATGACTTGGATTGATTTGTATCCTGATCTGCGTCACTCTGAACAGTTAAAGACGAATTAGAGTCATTCTTGCTAGATTCGCCACGTTTATCTTCTACACGCGACTTTTTTAGAGGTTGAGACTGATTAGCACGATTGGTTGCAGCAGAATCGCCATTTTCACCAGATTTGGATGCATTTTTTCGTTTAGGTGGTCTTTCAAGTGGCTCAGGATGAACAATGGAAACCATTTTAGCATTACTTCCAGACGGAATACGACCGCTTAGGTCAGCACCATTGGCAATGAATCGCTTAATTCTCAACTGGCATTTTATAGTCAGCGCCGTGGCAATAAATGAGTATACAAGTCGTGAAAACTTGTGTATGATTTCATTGGATAGACTATTGAGTGATCCCCAAGAGTATAGTTTGGGGACAGAAAGAGTTTGATGTGTTGGGCTGGCAACAAGTTCGCCCAATGCTAGTGCTGAAGGAACGAAAACATCACAGCATCGTACTAAAAAAATCTTAAAGTGCTCTTGAACAATATAAGAGTGGAATTGACCTGCAAGAACAACATGCCGCAAACTGCATTGAAGAGCAGAGCTGGCTTCAATGCATGATTCCACGGCAGATATCGGAATGTCAATTCCAATGAAAAACAGAGCATTGGATGATATTGCTTTCTTGTTCAAAATTGAAATGGCCTCGGGTGAAATATTACGGATAGCCTTTTCCTTATCTTTCTGGCCGCCTTTAAGCTCGGATTCATTCAAATGAAGCTCAATGTCAATGATGTGATGACCGTGACTAATTAGCCCACTGACAAACTCTTGAATAGCGTAAAAGTCATAGGGTGGATGATCACGTTTTGATACTTTGGAAGGTGGCATGTATGTATGCATTACCACAAACAGGAACCCAGATGTGGAGTGATAACCTTTTGTGCCGTAAATCTTTATGGCTTTAGACAAACTCAAGGGCACAAGATGAATGGCTTCTTGCCAAAATGTGGGAGGTTCTGTCCGGACAGGAGGTACAACTGCAGCAAAAGGACGCGAAGGAGCTACAGGCGAGACGGATGAGCCTGATGAAACGGAAAGTGCTGATGATGACGAAGAAATGATGGTTACAGGAAACTTGGTGTTTTTAGTTTCCAAAGAAGCTTTTGTCAAAGCTAGGCTAGTGGGTGCATCTGCTTTTTCTAATTGTGTGGTGTCAAATAGTTTAGCTTCGCGTTGATGATTTGATGAATCAAACAGTTTTGGAATGCACTTCCAGTGAGGTTCCAAATACAATTTCAACTCGGCAATAGTTTGCAAGGCTGCTTTACAAGGAGGACCAGGAGAAATCGGATTAGGAGGGAGTCCGAGTAATACACCCATGCATGCCACGACACTTGTCTTGACAACGGGAACATGATATCCACCCTCGAGAACTAAAACCAACCGCCCGTTTGCCAGTGATTTCAGCATATGTGTCATTTGAGAGTAGCAAGCAGGAGTGACATGACATTCGCCTATTGGATCGCCGTGAGCAGCGTCAAATCCAGCAGATACAATAACCAGATCTGGATCAAACTCTTGGCCAATAGGCATAATCAAATCACGAAACACTTGCATGTAATCAGCATCACCCAGCCCAGCGCATGGCCAAGCAACGTTGATGTTGCGTCCACGGGCTTGTTTTCCACCAATCCATTCTGGACCAGCCACTCTATAGTTGGGGTAAAACCGACCATCTTCAAATCTATGGATTGAAATAAAGAGAACATTTGGATCGTCGTAAAACTCTGCCTGTGTGCCATTTCCGTGATGAATGTCCCAGTCTACAATCATAATGCGCTGTACGTTAAATTCCGACTTCATTCGACGAGTAGCAATGGCAACATTATTGTAAAAGCAGAATCCCATGGGACGATGAGCCTCGGCATGATGTCCTGGAGGTCGAACAAGAGCAAATGCATTAGTGACTTGGTTAGTCCAGACAGATTCACATGCAGCAATAGCACCACCACACGAGAATCCAGCAGCAGCAGGAGTCATTTTGCATAAATAAGTATCTTCATAACGATCTTCCAAACGATCCATCTGCAAGTCGGTTAATCCTACCAAGATTTGAAGTGATTAGCAGGATATACAAGTTCAGAGGTTGAATGTTGGATCATAACATCAGATTGGAAACCAAGTATGACAAGTGATTGTAATGGTCATATGAGATATTCAGAATATACAAGATTTTGCAACCATACCAGCAATTCTAGCCGTGTTATCCAAATGGGTGGCAGTGTGAACTTGCTCTAATTCGAATCGTTCAGCAAAACGACTTGGAATACGATGACACAGAGGTAAAAATCCAGCATCACAAAGAGCCTTGAACGAGTCAGCGACACGAGCAGGGGTTTCGGGATGCATATCGAAAGTTGGGTCAGAATAACCACGAGATTGAGAATGATCGACGTCATTACCAATCATTCTGTAATCACTAGCTGAAGATAAGGATGCAAAAGAATGACCTTTTGGAGGGGAAACCAACACACTCTGTTCTAAATGAGGATAAGCGGTACTTTCAGCATGCTTAAGATTTAGAGCAGCAGTGGAAACAGAAGACGAGTTTTTAGTGTGATGACGACCAACATTTGATGAATTGGACGAGTTTTTTTCAGCAGGCCATTTAACTGAAGCCAACATCTGTTCGATTTGAAATAGTTGTTCTTTCTGATGAGAATGATTGTTTGGCAGACGCTGAATGTGCATAAGAGTAGAAGGATGAAAGTAAAGACCAGTTGTCTTGCCAGTCAAAGGTCTTGGAGGTAGAAAATAAGTGTTACTGATGACAGGAGATTGACTGCTTCCTGAAGTGAATGACAGACTGTCCGACTCAGTTTCAGAAGTGTTTGATCCCTTTGACAGAGTATTCTGAGTTTTAGAAGACGGTCGATGGTTCTTGCGAGTAAAAAACTGTTGCAGTGATGGAGGTATGAATGACTCGGAAGAGTCGTCTGAGCTGTCATGATTATCCATTATGTAGTCAGAAGTCTGCACATTCAAACTGGGTAAGCGATGAACTGTTGAAAATAATGAAGAGGACGGCAGTTGATGTGCAGATTGGGTATCAACAGCAATGGCTTCTGTAGTGTTCATGGAAAATAATTTGATATCGGCAATAGAAGATGACAAAGCAGTCAATGAGCGAGTTGTGAATGACCGAGTGGTCAAAGGATCGGCAACACTATTCATTGCAGATTGTTCTGTAATCATTCTATCAGTTGTTAGAGTTCATGTAAACCTACTTCAAACTAGTTGAATTTCACCTTGTCGAGTTAAAATACATCATTCACTGCTATCATGCGTGTCGCTTATAATGGATTCCATTCAACTCTCAAAAAGTTATCATGCATTACTCATTCAAATCTCTTTGTCAAACTACAGAATGTGTAGTTTAAGACTAGATTCGTGTTCAAGATGCTTTCTACTGTCATTTGAAAGTTGTATTCAACAAATCAACTGGTTTGTAATTCATTCAAAACAAACACATCGCGCTAATCATCCTTAATGTTTGATACAAGTGTCATGACATTCAATCTACTTGTGCTTCATGTTCTATACCAATACATACACTTATGATTCAGTTTGAATAACCAGCTGTCAGGTTTAAAAATAATAGTTTACAGAGCATGGAAAAATACCGTGTTAGTCTTAATACAACTAAGCAATACGGTTTCCGTTGAATTCTTGCTTGCAATCTTGTATAGCATAAATCAACTCTTCTATTGTTGATGTTTTTGATACCATTTCCTTTCGATCAAGCATACTCTATTGTCCCGATCAATTGCCGTGGTAAACACTACTTTAAATTCACATTATTGTGTAGGAATGGACTCGGTTTATCCAGCGCTTCTGTCACTTCAAGCCGCTCCACTATTCTACAAAAATGCTTACGCAATACACCTGGAACCTCAATCGAATAGTAGATAGAATGAGTCTAAACAACCTCAAAAATAAACTAAGCAACATTTCAGACAAACATCACAACCATCTTCGTATAAAATAAAATATCAAACGAGGATGTCTGTAATAGTCTTATAAAACGACTGTTGGCAATATATACTAGTTGGAATTGTGTTTAAACTTTGATGAAATACACTAGTCTTTGGGTAATTGGCATCTATAATTGCATTCCTGAAATATACCATTTTTGTTTTCTTGAACCAGGACGTATCCAGTAGTTTAGAATACAAAGACAAATTTGACAACCTCAATACTTGGATTGCAATGAGTTCAACCCTGTTGACCATACAATATACGGTTATTCCAAACGAAAAGAAACAGCTTCAAAAAAATGATTTCAGTCCAAACCTATAGCTTGTTCATGTACATACCATATAGTGGGTGTTTATTCAACAAGAATTGAGAATGTTAATTGAAGCAGCCAATTTCTAGCGGAAAACGCAACAAACATTTAAACATTGCTTGTTTTGAAGCAAGAGGCAATCATCACAAGATAAATACAAAAATGCTCCGTTTTACATGATCATTTGTAAATAGATTACATTTTGTTTATTCTGGAATCGATCATAACATAGCGGATTTATTAAATTATGAGTGGTCATTACAGTGGCAAAATAGCAAACCTCTTTCCAAACTATATGAGCTAGGTATGCCTACATGTACTACCCTCATTGCAAAGCAAGTTTGTTTTCCGCTTAACCGCATCTCAATTTATTTATTGCTTGATTCATCCATTGAACATCAAATGTTTTGGCATCTATATATTCGTGTATAATGCACATGTCTGAAAAAATACGCATCAGTGAGCATTCGTTTTACCACGAGGGAGATCAAAAGCCAAGAACCATGGTAAAACCACTAGGCATTTTTATCTAAATAGCGGGTTTTTGGTTATATGCTTTCATTGCCAAGATACGTAGCCATCAACTTTACCGTTTTGGGTCATTACAACAGTATGATTAGTCGTGGTTAGCCTTGCCATGCATGGCCTCAAAAAATGACTTTGTATCGGGTGAAGCTTCTTGAATTACAGATGGTTTGCTTGAACAATAAGTCAGGGTTAGATTGTCCGGACTATTTTTACCCCTCATGTTTGCCCCAATCATTTAACCCTATCACAATTTGTCGAGACTGCCACTTTAAAGTGCACGCTTATACAACATGTGTACACAAGTAATAAATGCCGTCTGTTACCAACCAGCTACATATGCATGGATAGATCACGTATTTGTTTGTACGACATCTAATCCTGCTACAGGTGTTACTGACATAATCTAGCTTCTTGCTTTTTCTCAATAAGCTTTACCAGCCTGTCATTCAAAAATAATTGTTTTTGTACAAACAGCACATCATTTTTAAAAATAGTCCTGTGCCGCTTTGAATGGAACTTGCCCCTCGTTACAGCTTAATCAGATTATGCAGAGCAAATTTAAAAAACACCCTTCCCCTCGAAGCCTAGATTTTATTGCCTCATTATTTCTTGAAACTTGCCATCTATTTATATACATGCTCATTTCCTTTTTTGATCTTGCGGTTTTTCATCAATCAAATATACTAAAATTGACATTTACAATGGACGCCATGGCAAATTTACCCCCAACCCAATCTGTGATCAATCAAACCATTCCGTCTAGTTCGAATGTGCATCGTTCATTTTCGCAAAAAAACTATCACATAATAGCTAAACAACTTAGGAAGCGGTTACGGATTGCTTTATTCAAGATTCAGAGTAAGCGAGAACGGACACCGTTGTACCGAATCATGAATTCATGCAGAGCAGTCAAACAGTATGGTCTTGAAAACACGCCACACCAGCAAGAGCCCTTGCCAACACCTAGTACGACTTTCTGTCCATCCTATACAATAGACTCTAAAGCGGAGATTCGAATTCAGCCAACCGGGCTTGATTACAAGCACGGCATTCATATTGATAAAAACCGGTGCCTTACCCCTCGCTACACTACAAGCATTAGTCTGCAGCGCGAAAATTTAGCTCTGTCTACCGGAAGTGATCAGGAAAGCGGATATAGCGATGATGGCTATGAAGGTCGTAGGGTTCCTTCCATCGTGTCAACCACCTATCATAGTCCCACCACAGACCATCTAATGTGGATAAATACACCCATTTCAGATCCTATTGCATTAGTTCCGGTTCATAGTCCGCATAGCCAAGCACTGAACACATCGCAGTTAGGTCACTTGCAGACTTGTGCTAGTATTCAACCGGTAAAGGATGGCAACTCTGCAGAGTTTGAACCTATTACGTTGCCGTTGAGATTGAAATCTCTCCAACCAGTCAACTCTACAAGACACTCTCGCAATATTGTCACATTGCCATGTTTATTACAACCGCTCAAACCTAAAACTCATTGTAATCAAACGCATCCTTTATACATGTATAATACTTGTCAACGACAACAACTTCCGTCATTACGGACATTGTCGCTACTGGACTGTCATGGTATGACTCCATAGATTCAAGATGGTCCATAGCTGTCAGATACTACTGACTTGATTGCGGTGTGTATAGTAAATACAATTTAATTATCATCTGTTTTAAATCATTAAACTGGCTTGTACATGTCGTTACTTGAATTGACTTTACTCGAAACTTTCCTGTTGCGTTGGTCAGTTTACACCCTATTGCTAGTCCACTCTCACAGCTAGCAGCAAATTATGAGAATGAAGAGATAAATGAAGAATTGTCATCAACCATTGTATCATGTTTTTGGAGATGTTTGAATACATGTCACTTGATACCATGTTTGGTTTTCGTTGGGTGTTTTGTACATATTGATAGATTGTTGATTTGAGTGACGGGAACATGGATCGTATTTCATGTGTCGCGGCAATCCAATCTGTTGACACGGCCAGTTTGCTGACCCACTCGATTCAATACAAGGCAACGTCACTCGTTCTTGTTGACACGATTTTCAATCTTCCATCTGTATACAGTCCATGCTAATCTAAATCAACCGTGCAATGTTACAGATCATTCTCATTTTGAAAAGCTACAACAACCTGCTTGGTGCTATCGAAATAGTTTCAAAACATGAAGATATTGTGATATTCTTTCATTTCTTCATTCTCATCCCTTTTTGTCACTTGTGAGTCATGATTTTGTAGTCTAATTAGATCAAACTCAGACTTGTGGAACTGAATGTATAGTTTGGGTACTCACGTCTGAATTCTAGCTAGATTAGAATCTTCCAACAGCTATGGACAGTACAGGTGATGATCAACAATATATTCAAATATAGTCTCATCAATCAAATGCTTAAGCTTTGCAATCAAGTTATCTTCATAGGAGCGTGAGATGGCGACCTGTGGAACAGGTTGATCGAGTAAACCACTGTTTGATGGAATGGACCAATAGTGTGCAAATAGGTCTCGAACATGAGAACTGGAAATAAGATCCAATAGCGGTTTGGTCGATGCATCGCTTTCTGGGACTGACCATCCTACCAATTCGATAATGCTGGATTGACACAAAGGAAGAAGCGTTCCTGTTTTCAATGCAGATGCGATGACATCCGATGTGTGTATCACAGCAGTGTGATCAGCACATTCTGTATTCACAGCGGCGGGGGAGTGAATTGGACGACTTGCACTGATGATACGACCACCTTGATAAAAAAACCGATGAGCAAGAAGTTGGCCAACACAACCGTCGATATTCAAAGTCTGATCTGGCTCTTTGGATTGGACCGAATCGTTTGACACTCCTAATGGATACAAAGGAACTAGTGACTGATAGTACTTAGTATCAAAGAACCTCTTGAGCGTATCGCATCCCATGATAAAGTACACAGTAGTAATAGATGGCCATGAAGACTGAATGGCAGCAAGCTTATCAATAAAACTAGCCTGATTGGTTAGCCCAACATGACAGGCAGGAATACATGGAATACTCTCTATCAAACTACACATCATTTCAAGTCGGTCAAGGACTGGAGTCGATGGTGACAATGTGGCAGCAGACAGATCTACACTTTGTGGTTCTTGAGATGTTATCGGTGCAACAAAGGGTTTGTCCATATTAACTGTTGATAAAAGCATTAAACAGCAGTCAAACTGTACAGACGGACCAACAAGAGTATTCAAAGTATGCACCATGAGATTCAAATGGGCCTTTGTAGGAGGATTGAACGAGGAATCCAACACCAGCATGGAAGTGGTGTCCTTGGGCAGGTGTTTCGAAGGGTACAAGATCTTGACAAAAGGTTGGTCAGATGCATGCTGCGTAGTACAAGTACTGGTATTAGCAGTACCGGCTACAGGGTCAGCCAAATGCCTCTCCAATATCCGTCGAGGCATCTTCAGTTTCCAGTAAAAGTAGTCAAGACTGGCGCTTGACATTTAATCAACCCAATGCCACAACTATTGGGTTTATTTTAATAGAAAGTCTACCGCTCGCTCCTATTCCAATGATCGTCGTAACATAACTATCCGACTGGCTTTTTAGAAAGCTACGCACTGTTCTTCAGTACTGCAAAGTTGTTGCCAAGCCAACTGTAGCCAGCTGAAATTCCAGTTGTTACTGACATACCACGTGATTTTAATTCACTTTTCACACTTTATTACTCGAGAAAAAAAACACGAAATCTTGCTTTAAAAATATTCTATTAAGCCTTGCAAGCCGATTGCATCTGCTAGCTGCCACCATCAAAAAACACATCATGGGAAAGACACAGCAGAGACAGATGCGTACAAAGAGCCAACATAAGCAACAGATGCTTAAAAGAACTGGTGGGCCAGCATCAAAACCGGCACCCGAACTCATTCCATCCAATGCCGAGTTTGATATTGGTTCGTTTATCGAGTCTCAAGCGATTGAAATGGATGATGACGTTGCACAGATGATGCAAGATGATAATGTACCTAATACACTTTCTGGTTCTGGTTCTGGTTCTGGAAAGAAACGAAAGCAGACTGCTCAATTGGCTAGTGCAAAAAAGGCTTCTGTTAAAAAAAATGACATGACTGAAAAGTCGAGTAATAAAGATCGTACCGAGTCAGACGACAAACCAACCACTGATGATATCATGGATGATGACGAAACAGAGGAAACAAGGATTGAAATGAACTCGGAGGATGAACGTGAGATGGAGATTTATTTGGAAATGATGCAGCATCAGAAACCTGAGCCTTCACCATTGGATGCTGAACCACTTGTTGAAAAGGTGTATGCCAACAAAAAGGTAGGTCTGTTTATTAAATATATGATTGCTTTTTAAATTCAAACTTGTTGCTATGCATATCAACATCACTAATGAGTATATTGTTGCGATCCAATGGCCTGTCTGAATACCCCATATGTGTACTTTTTTTAAATTCACTTGCTACTATTTATAGGAAGCATTATTGGCTAGACTCGATGATATTAAGCACGGTTCTTGTCTTTCATGGCATGAAACTCAAACCATTACATCCCAGACTGCAACAAGCGATGATGTTCCCGATGTCAACAACGATCTAGAACGAGAATTGGCAATTTACAAACAATCTCTTGAAGCAGCCAAAGCAGCTCGCGATCTTTGCAGTCAGTACAAGATCCCCTTTTCTCGTCCTTCAGACTATTTCGCCGAGATGGTCAAAAGTGATCAGCACATGTATCGTGTTCGCCAACGTCTAGTGGAAGAGGCGGAGGGTATCAAGGCATCTGAACGAGCAAAGAAGCAGCGTGATTTGAAAAAGTTTGGAAAGAAGGTTCAGCACGAAAAGCAGATGGAGCGTGATGGCATCAAAAAGAATGCATTGGAAAAGATCAAAATTGCCAAAAAAAGAGGCATGTTGACCGACCTTGATGATGACAAGAAAGACCATTCCACTAAACGCCATTCTAGCGGTCATCGTGCTGGAACTGACGCTGGTGCAGACAATGATTTTGGCATTGAAATTGATCGACCTAGTAAACATGATGGCGATAAAAACAGAGCAGGCAAGCGTGATTTTAAAAACAAAAAGTTTGGGTTTGGTGGTCCCAAACGAAATGCCAAGCGTAACAGTTCAGAGAGTCTAGAAGATTTTAATGAATCTACGCTGCGCAAGATGAAGCCTGGTAGCAAGAAGTTTTCTGGTGGTAAAAAAGGAGGCGTGTCCAAAAAAACTAGACCAGCATCGTTCAAGGGTGGAAAAAAATAACGCTAATATTGTAGTAAGCCTTTACTAGATGTTGGATTGGTCATTATACTCTTTCATCTTATTTTAAGAAACAGGCTTGATGTTTTTTGAAATAAAATCCATGGGCATGCTGAAGATTTACAGCCATATTCACGTAACACAACTTTTATATTTATCTTGTAGACTATTTTGCTTCTTTGTTCAAGAATGAGCATCAAGATCAGTAAACTGAGTTCCTAAAGCAATGTTGAATAAGATTGGCACCGATCCAACATGGCTGTTTGTGTATTCTGACTATTTGATGTTCTATGAATAATGCTGATATCAAACAATTATCAACTTATTCAACACTACAAAATTTCGTTACTATGTTTGATTAAATTGTATTGATTGTAAAAACCTTTTTTGAATATAACCAAAATCCCTGTCAATAGACATCACCCAAACCTCGATTCTGTTTACCATTCTAAAGCTGGGAATATATAGTAGTGATTCCCTGTAAAAATAGAAGAGTGGATGCTTGCAAACACATTATGCACCTACACGAAGTTTCAGTCCTAGAATATCTCCAACTTCAGAAATCTGTTCAAGCGCCCATTCCAAATCAGCCAAACTATGAGCAGCACTAATACAGAATCTAACTCGAGAAGTGATGATGGGTGTAGCAGGGTATCCCACGACCACGACCGCAATTCCTCGTTTCAGCATCTCACGTGAAAAAGCAGGAATTTTTGCAGGATGAAACAACAGCAGAGGAATAACAGGTGAATCGCGGCCATAAACAATAAAGCCCATTTTGCGAAGCTCCGAGGCAAAGAACCGAGAATTTCGAGCAAGGGTTTGAATACGATGTCTCCCTTCATCACCACAAATCTCGCCCATAATGATGCGCATAGAAGTATACACTTGCTGTAAAATAGGGATAGGCATAGCTTCTGCATACACAGCAGAGTGAGACGTGAGACGAAGATGATCTACAATTTCTTTTTTTCCAGCAATGTAGCCACCCGCAGCACCAAAAGATTTAGTGAATGTGCCCATGCAAACATCAATCTCAAGCGGATCAATTCCATAATAATCACAAACACCACGTCCGTTGGGACCCAATGCGCCAATAGAATGTGCCTCGTCCATGTACAGATAAAACTTGTATTTGTGCTTTAGATCAACAATGGCCGGAAGATTACAGATATTGCCCTCCATGGAATATAACCCCTCGATAATAACAATAATTTTCTTCCATGGGCGGTGAGTGCGGGATTGACCCTGTGCGATAGCATCTCTCAAAACAGCTTCCAAATCTATAGGGTCGTTGTGTTTGAAGACCTTGACACTGGCACCTGAAAGACGTACACCAAAGACAAGCGACGAGTGGTTAAACTCATCAGAGATGACAAGATCGCCTTTCCCGACAAGACTAGGCAACGAGGTTGAGTTTGTGGCAAATCCCATGGAAAAAAGAATGGCATCTTCTTGTCCAAGAAACTTGGCAACCATACGTTCGACTTGACTGTGCAGCTCAACAGATCCAGCCTCCAGACGGGGTGAGCAAGAGATCAAACCATTCTTTTTGATGGCTGTTTGAACAGCATCAGCACAAGGACCTTCATTCTGCGCAAATCCAAGGTAGTTGTAAGATGACAAGTTGAGTACTTCGCGAGTTTTACCAGTGAATCTATGTGTGTAGTATAGAAATTGGGTTAAAAACAGGACTTGAACAGGGATTCACTAGTGTCATGAAGCTACACTTTATGGTTTGAAAAAGGATTGATATGGCAATAGGTAAAAATACCAGATTATCGAGACGATGAATCATGGAATATCAGAACCAAAAGTACACGAGTAATACCAAATCATTACAGTCGTATTCGTGTAAAATAGAATGCCAAAATGCATTTGTTTTCTTGAACTAAAGCATGAGATTTCAGGATACAGGGGTTTGAAGAGAGTTGTAATTGACAACATCAACAAACTCAATATCTGGACTACAGTGGATAGTCTGAAGATCCTAAAATGTATGGCTATGCCGGAAGCGGAGAAAGGACAGGTTCAAACCATGGTTTGATCATGTGTGCATCATATGATGAACGTGCTTGAAACAAGGATGAATATCAACTGAAGAAACAGTAATTTCTACCAGAAAAGCACATCGGATGTTTGATCATTGCTTATTCCGAAGCAATCACCGCAAGATAATACAAATGCTCCATTTACGTGAATACAGCTTTAAGCTATTGTATCTAAACAGCCTACTGTTTATAATTCAAAGCCTCGGCCGAGTCAACCATACAGTTATGGATAATGACAAGCATTCCATTAGATGAACCAACCAAAAGGCACAAGCCATTCTAAAAAACTCAACTGGAAGGTCTTGTTGTAGTCGAGCGAAGTGCGCTCCAGCAAATGCACTGTACCACCAGGCACATTGGTGATAGGACGGTTGAAACAGTCTCTAATACGAACATATAGCCTACGATGATAAAAAGTATCGAAACCAGAGCTGATGGGAGCATATCCGTTTTGAGTACGCAGATGACGGAAGGATTCTGGGTCTAAAATGGAACCCAACAAGTCCTGGATATGACCAAAGACAATCAGGATAAAATAAGAGATGTATGTAGTGACCAGTGTCATCAAAGGAGCAGACTCGAGCAGTTGCTCTTCATCAGGCAGTAGAGTAGCAGCATCACAGTTGTAGAGTGATGGACCGTCCAAAAACACCGAGTCAGTTGAAGTGGTTGGCTTAGACAGCACATCAGTAGTAGATAATGGTGGCTGCGAGCAGTGAATGACTGCAGCTCTCTTTCCCTTGCCCATAATACGAATGTGATGTTGCGATTAAATTATATATAGTCCTCGAGTTGGTCACCAATAGTTACAGCCGTATTCACGTAAAATGGAAAACAAATTTAGGGTTACTTTCGCTTCCTTCAAACCAAACGGGGCGTTGCTTTATCTACTTGCGTCCTAAACGGTTACAGCCTCGCTTTTAAAGTAATTTCATTTGACTTGGTAGATACAACACATGGCTTCAAAGTCTAAACACGTCAAGGTCGTCATACGAACTAGACCAACCTCTTCGTTTGCTCAAGATATAATCAACTTTGGCGATGACAAACTGGTAGGGCAGTTGTCGACTCATGCCTCGTATAAATACTAGCTATATGTGCTGTATTTTCCAAATTTAGTCTACTAATTCGTATCTTGTGCTTCAATTTCAAGAGTCTGCATATACACATTCCTAAAAACGAAGAATGGGGGTTTATCAACAACCAGCAGGAGAATTGGGACTTCAAGTTTGATAATATCATGCACAATGCTTCGCAGGAGGCGGTTTACGACCACTGTGGTGGTCCCATCATCAAATCTCTTTTAGATGGCTATAACGGTGCGTGTTTATATTCGTATAGTTTTGGTCATGTAATCAATTTCAAGAGTGTATTTAAACTTGCAACTCCCATCTTTCCCCATCACAGCGACCATCATGGCATACGGTCAAACAGGTGCCGGAAAGACTTTTACAATGTAAACCAATACTCTTTTGAATAGGATCCATAAACACTTCAAAATCTTGACCCATTTTCCAAATAACTTTTTGTAGGACTGGTGCTTCTGAAAATTATAAGCACAGAGGATTGATTCCACGGGCAATTTCGCATGTGTTTCATGAGATTGCACAACGTCCAAACTTTTCATTCAATATACGCATCTCTTACCTCGAAGTGTACAATGAACAAATGATTGATTTGCTTGCATCTATATCTGGCAATCTCAACAACGAAAGTTTGGCTGTTGTTGAAGAAAAAAGTGGTAAGTTGTCAAGTGCAGATTGCTTTGCATAAAAATAAATTGAACCTAGTCTACCAGCTTAACATGCATTCACATATACGTGTCTAATTAGGGTCAACATACGTCAAAGGTCTTAATATCCAAAATGCAAACAATGAAGAGGAGGCACTTAACTTGCTGTTTGAGGGTGAAACAAACCGATCCAGATCCGAACATCAACTCAACAAATGCTCTACCAGATCTCATTGCATTTTTACGCTGTATATCGAGTCAAGGTCAAATATTGAATCATCTGAAAAAATTATCACTTCCAAGCTCAACTTGGTTGATCTTGCTGGTTCAGAGCGGTTATCGAAAACTGAAACCAAGGGGAAATCGCTCAAGGAAGCAACATGTAAATTCAAAGTTGATTTGGTCATCACAAGTAAAAGAAACTAACTCGTGTCTTACTATGCTGGATTTGTAATACTTACCGTGTTTAGATATTAATCGATCTTTGACGTATCTTGAGCAAGTCATCATTGCTCTGGCAGATAGAAAACGAGATCATATTCCATTTAGACAATCAAAAATGACACACGTGTTGAGGGACTCGCTTGGTGGAAACTGCAACACTCTCATGATTGCCAATATTTGGGGTAAGCATCATTTGTTTTTGTACAAGTATGCATACTCACTTTTGTGCCAAAAGCAACACTAGATGGATTTCAACTCACTGTTTATTATATAAATGTACAGGAGAAAAGGAACACATTGAAGAAACAATATCTACATTGCGATTTGCTACAAGAATGATGTGCGTATCCACCACTCCTGAAATCAACGTCCATTACGACCCGCAAGCTTTAATTAAAAAATACGAGCGTGAAGTCAAGGAACTTAAACAAGAGCTATCTATGCATGATACTCTATGCAACAGAAGCCATGTGCAGTATGAACCATTTAGCGAAGCCCAGCGACACGAACTGAGTAAACTTGTCAAGGCATATATAGATAATGAAGCAGATGAGATCGAGGTTAGTTTATACAATTGGCTTTAATGGCGTTGTTTTCAGACCATAGTTATGAAAAAATGTGGTTTTAATCAAGACTGTATTTCTATAGATTGTTAATTTAAGACAAATTAGAGAAATACTTTCAATTTTCAGACTAATGTATAGAAATATGGAGGCAGAAATGGACGATGCAGTACAGCGTACTCATAAACAGACTACATTCAATGTGACAAATGTTCGTGATCCGGCTGGAGAACAACACTCGGATGTTGGTGGAGGAGCAGTAAGTTTGATCATTATAATTTACATGAATCAAAACAATTTTTAAACTAAAAGATTTTAATTTTTAATCAACAAAACTGAATGTCAGGGACGAAAACAGGGTGTGTATGAGCCAGATCGTGACGATGGCGTCGGTGAGATAGAGAGTTCTGGATTTGGTATTGGTTTAGCACCATCGGGTACAAAGCATCTACCTGGTTCTGGTAGCGCCGCACTGCTTAGAAGTGGCCAGCCACTAAACCCTCAATCTCGTCTAGCAGGCACAGTAACAGCCAAGCGCGATCGTAAAGCAACAATGCTGTCAGTGGGAAATCGTGATACAGACGAAATAGCTCAAGATGTGCTTGTAAGTAAAAGTATATATTGCCAATATTAAATATAAAACAATATGGCATAATTTTGCAGCACCGGGTAAAGCCTTGTACTAATTATAGAGATATGATTAGCCAATATCGGAAGATGTAGAGTGCAATCCACGGCAAGATGAGAGTATCATTAATTTTGAATCTGGTCAAGGAGCCAATATAGGAGTTGGAAGTGTTGTTACCGATAGCGGGGGTATTGTTCGTGATCGTAGATATGGTAGCACTCCACTTTCACGAGCTGATGAATTTGAATCATTTAAGCGTGGACGAGGATTAGAGATGAATCATATTTTGACAGACAACAAGCTTGCACTCAAGGAGAAACGGCGTATGGCAAAGGAGCTGGCCGAATCTGCAAACCAAATCAAGCGTAAAATAGATGAAATCAAAGAACATCTAGAACAAAAGAAAGATGCTCATGTTAGAGATGGTAACATGATTTTAAATCATACATTGCAAGTTTTGAATTATTCTGAGGATCCATGCTTAAAATTGAGTTGTGAATGTATACAGGAGAGGATATTATCATTGACGAAGATGAATATACTCTGACGAATACTTTGAAGCGATTCAAAGAGCAATACAAGGAGAAATTTGACAGTCTTCGAGTTACTCGCACAGAAGTAGAATACTGTACTAGAATGACAGATCAAAGTCGACAAAAACTCATGACAGAATTTGAGCAATGGTATGAGTCGATATATGGCGCGCAGATTACAGAAAATGGAAATGGCGGAGTCGAGGTAATAATTGAATAATTTGATATGAAACTTGCAAATTTACTTACAACTTCAACTTTAAGGATGCTCTTGATATTGGAGAAAAGTTTGATCGATTGCAACTGGAACGTATGTCACAGGAAGATCCTGATTCGTTGCCTTATTATAATGCTCTTAAAAACACTGAACGACGTAGTCAAAAAGGAGCGATAAAGCGCAACACCAACAACGCATTATCGCCCATTGTAGGAATGCGAAGTGGTGGAATGTTGCTTAAACAACTTCCGCCGGTAGGCATACGCTCGTCAGCCAACAGTACGCTCATGATTAGAAAAAGTTGATTTTCAAGCTGTGAAAGCAACGATTAGATAATAAAACTTGGGATTAGATTTAGTTTACCGATTATTCCAGCAAGTTATTAAAACTCTTTCATTATGAGCAACTCCAGTCCAGCACATATAGTGTCACAGTTTTTGGAAAAGGTCAGATCTGCTGTGAATGATGTTCATGCTGGTGTTGACTTGCAACAAGTCTGTTCTTTTGGTGTTGAAGTCAATGACAACATGGAATACATTCAATATCTATAAAACCATTTAAATGATTCATTGATAACTCATCACTGATATTCATGTATGACATTGCTTTATAGATGGCTTCCAGTGACAGCGATTTCCGCTTTATGGCCGCCAATGACCTGGCTACTGTGGTTGCTGGGGATCAGTTTATTCTTGATGATGGATCAGAACGCAAGTTGGTTGCTGCTGTTTTGAAACTTATTGACGATAAGAATGGCGAGGTTCAGAACATGGCTGCAAAATGGTATTGTTGTTTATCTATTCTTGCTCATTCTATTACAGTTCATTCCATAATTCATTCCATAATTCAATGTCTTGATCAAATCTATTCAAAATAAATATGCACTCTAGCATATCATTGAAACTCATTGCACGAATAATATCTTGAAATAATGCTAAACTGTTGTTTTTTAGTTTGATTCCACTTGTTCGTAAAGCTAAAGAAACTCAAATCCGGACCATCATGGATGAATTATGTAAAATGTTCACCACTACAGTTGCTGATCGTGATGGACTGCGGGACATTGCTGGCATTGCACTCAAAACAGTCGTAGTAGAAATTCCATTAGATGCTGCATTCACGGGCAGTCTTACTCGTCGACTTTTACCTAATCTGTTGGAACAGTTGCATCGCACTACTACGTCTACTACATCATCGTCGGATCAATCTCAATTGGATGTCATTGATATCTTGTCTGATATTTTTTCTCGTTTGGGTCAGTTTTTGTCTACCCCTGCAGATGACATGGCAAAGCAGCTACAGCAAAACTCTATCCAGACTCTTTATCCTTTGTTAGATAATGCTCGATCTGCTGTTCGAAAACGATCCATCACTGCTATTGAATCTCTTGTACCTCACATTCAGGATAATCTGTTTGCTGAACTTGTTAAAAAAATCATCAGTGATATAATTGTCAAGGGTGAAAGCTGCCAAAAATTTCCTGCAAATCTACAAAAGTTGCAATCACTTATTGCATGCACATCCGCCATTGGTCGCTCGTGTTCATTCCGATTTGCACCGTATCTGCACGAGGTTTTTCCACTAGTACTAAATTATGTGAATCTGGACGATAATGATTTGCGTGAACAGTGCATTCAAACCATCGATTCATTCATTTTACGCAACCCTGCTGCTATCAAGACGTACATCCCTACTATTATCCAACTAGGATTAGAATACGTCAAATATGACCCCAATTACAATGAAGACGATGCAGATGATAGTGAAGATCAAGATGAGGACGAAGATGAAGAGGATGACGAAGATCATGATTACTCTGATGATGATGATGTATCATGGAAAGTTCGTCGTGCCTCTGCAAAACTTCTTTCTTCATTGATTGGTACACATTCAGAATTCTTATCTGAGCTATATGCACAGATTGGCCCAACTCTAATTCGTCGCTTCACCGAACGAGAAGAGAGCGTCCGCATTGACGTGTTCAATACGTTTTTGACTCTACTGCAGCAATCTATTGTTGCAAAGCATCAGAAAAGTGATACCGTCGTTACTACGAGCCCATTAAAAATGGTTGGTTCTGTAGACAGTCAAATTGCTTTACAGTTGAATGCTCTGGTTCCTCGCATTGTCAAGGTGCTGTCCAAACAGCTGGTTGGCAAATCTATCCCTACCAGATTATCTGGATTTCAACTTTTGAAACAACTCGTGCTTGTTTTGAGTGGTGGATTAGATGACAGTATTGCTTTAATTGTCCCTGCCATTGAATACCCGTTTATCAAAACTCCTGGTGCGATAGGCGGAACATATGGGTCGACTACCAACACCAACCTCAAAATCGAGGTTCTTGAATTTCTTAAAGTGTTTCTTGAAAACCATTCGCCTGAACTATTTCATCCCTATATGAATCATCTGGTTCCATCTGTGCTAGCTGCCGGAAACGATCATTTTTACAAAATTCGTGCAGGAGCATTTTCTGTCATGTCGGTGCTTATTAAAACATTGAGACCTTTTTGTAATGTAGTAACTGGACAAGCAGACACGAATTCTACTAAGCAGGTTGTTGGTTTAACAAACAAATCTGCTCATGCCATCACTCCCGCTGAACCACCAGCCATTTGTGTGCCATTTATCAACTCTATATTCAACTTTACTTTAGAGTGTGTGAAAGCTACCGACACGAGCGTAGAAGTCAAGGAAGCTGCTATTGGTACCTTGGGCGTATTAGTACATCAAGCCTGCGACTTGATACCCCCAGTGGATCTATCTGATAAAGTAGTTCCTATTCTTGTCGATCGTCTTAAAAACGAAGTGACCCGACTCATGACTATTCGCTGTATTACCTACATGGCAGAATCTCCTTTTGCCAATCCACCTTTACAAACATTGTCTGCCTTTAACCCACATTTGGCAGTTATTGTTTCTGAAATATCTGCCAATATGCGTAAAACCCATCGACAACTTCGCATTGCTTCGGTGGTCGCAGTAGAAACTCTTGTACGCAAATTCAATTGCCAATCCATGTACCCTGATATTTTGGATTTACTCTATGATATGCTTACCGCCGAGTCTGATCTTCAGATCCTTCCCATCTCACTTTCTTTGCTAATTTCTATGATGCAAAAAGGCAACACATCTTCAACGGTTCAACTGATTCAATCCAAAATTGTCCACGTTATTATTACCATTGTATGCGATATGCCGCATCTAGTGTCAGGAGGTGCTAGTCTGGATCTACTTGTTGATTTTTGGAGGATATTGGCTTCTGCCGAAAACGACGCATATTCTGCCGAATGTATCCAGGAACTCTTGTCCAAGGTCCAGTGTCGTAAAGAGGTAAATTTGCTATATATTGTAAATCTGCACTCTGTTTTACTGGACTTGAATTAATATGATTTACAACTGGATTTTAGGCATATCCAGTAGTATCCAAGTCAATTGCAGCACTCACTACAAACAAAAAATTACAAGTGTCGCCACTGCTTGACAAGTTTATTACAGACGTTATTGCAACTCCAGGAGAGCCCAACGCAAAGTATTTAGCTTTGCTTAGTATAGGAGAGATTGGACATTACCACGATCTTTTCCAGACAGCACCCACGCTTCATACTACGCTGTTTAATTTGTTTGACTCGCCATCAGAGGAAATCAAAAACGCGGCAGCGTTTTCCCTCGGTCATATTGCTATTGGAAATATGCCACTTTATCTTCCATTGATTGTTGAAGCGGTTCGTGGGGCGACTGTTCATCAGTATCTTTCCCTCTTAGCTTTGAAAGAGGTTATTGAGGTTTCTCTTTGTACTGAATCTACTCAAACCGCCATGTCTGCCTATTTTCCTGGCATTTGGAAGATTTTGTTTGAAAAAACAGATACTGACCTGGAAGACAGTACTTGCAATGTCGTTTCAGAGTGTTTGGGGTTGATTTCTACATCTGATGCACAGTCCTTTCTTCCTCAGTTGCAATCGCAGCTATCTTCTTCCAAACCTACTACTCGAGTCACAGTTGTGAGTGCAGTGAGGTACACGTTTTCTGTTCGAAAACATGGTGGATCTGATGCCTATATTTCTTTGCTTGAACCCCTGGTGCTGGATATTTTACGACTTATACAGGACGAGGATTTGAATGTTCGTCGGGTTACTATTGGTGCTTTGAATGCCGTTGCTCATTCCAAGCCACAACTGATTTGCCAGTCCCTTGGAGAGCTTCTTCCCCTGCTGTACAAAGAGACACTTGTGAATGTATGCCATTTGATTTGCATTACTGTAGCTACTTTTGTGACTATTTAGCATATTTGATATTTATTGCAAATTTTACTCTTGACTGTATCTGGATAAATAGGAGGCGTACATTCATGTTGTAGAAATGGGGCCGTTTAAGCACAAGGTTGATACTGGTCTGGATACCCGCAAAGCAGCATTTGAGTGCATGTACACACTGCTAGATTCTTGTATTTCCAGTATTGAAATTCATGCCTTTATTGAACGCGCTATTGCAGGTATTGCAGATCCAGCACATGAGATCAAAATCATCTCGCACTTGATGCTACAACGTCTTGCCACAGTGAATAGTATGGCTCTTTCTGTTACGTTAGACACTGCTGTCGATGCTCTTCGTGCAACACTTACTTCCAAGACTAAACCCAGTGCTGTGAAACAAGAAATTGAAAAGCATCGTGAACTTTTGCACTCCTGCTGTAAGACGGTCATCTATATGGCGCGTACTCAATCAAGTACCGAATCCGGTAATCGTGATATGCCCAAGTTTGCAGGTTTCCTAAAAGAAGTCAAGATGCCTACTGCCCTGTGCTTTGATATATTTGCACTGGTGGAAAAGGAAGTTGCTGTTGGTGCAAACGTTTCTGGCAATCATGCATGAACAAGAGGTATCTTTTTGTTGGATTTATATGAAAATTGCTAGTGCACAATACTATTATGAGGAATGCCGAGTTTTAGCTTTAAATATGCAGTGTTGAGTCATTCAATCTCTAAAACCATGTGACCTATCAGACCGAATCTGTATCAGGTACTGCATTTTTGTTTTGAATAAAGCGCATATGTTCCAAACACGGTCTAGCTTCATAGTAGATGTCAAAGTTGGGATGGGGAAAATGAGTACTATAGTAGCTATTTTGAATATAATCTATTCAGGGTCTGCTTCAATCTGTATTGTTTGTCATTTTTTTAAATTTTACTGAAGCTATGAAATACTTGCATTATGACATTGTTCACTTGACGCTTTGCAAAGCTTGGAAGCCATTGAAAATCGTCAAATATTTGACATGCTACAATATTGTTCAAAAACTTGCACAAATATTTATCTTATTGGTTAAAAGCTAACCGTCATTTGCTTACACATGATTACCAATTTGGCTTTATTTATTTAGATTTTATAAATACTTGATTTTATACTTCTATAGAACTAGCAATTTTGTAGGAATCTATTGCATCATAGCCATCTCCTTATGATAACTGATTTGAAGTGGTAGTTTTCATATCAAACAGTATAGTCATTACATTTCGACATCATGACTCTGCAGCCACCTGATTATTTTGTGCTCATGATATCTGCGCTATTAGTCATATTTGGATTTGTCATTCTTTATCGCTTGAGCAAGCTTCCGTCGCGCTTGTACGCGAACTGCCTACGGTATTCCGGAGCATGTCTTATTGCAAACGTCATCATAATCTCTTGTTGGGAATACATCTACGAGTTTAGAGGGCCTATTGGGACTAGCATATCAAATTTCCTCATGAGTATAGAAGCTCTTTTATTTATTGTTGCTCAGCTCGAGTTTCTCAAAATATTCACAACGTTTTTCAAGTCTATTACCCATGAGCTTGTTTTGCGTGCTCAGATCTGCATCGTTGTTATCAGCCAAATCTATGTGTTTAGTGCTTTCTACCCTCTATACCCTCCCACTATGCATTATCTTCGCACAGTGCAGATTATATGGCCTGCAGTATTTGGTTTATACGACTTGTTTCAGCAAGTTTTTTTGATTTACTTTGTATTATACAAATTACGCAGCACTACAAAGATATTTCGTTTGCAGTTTGTGATACTGGCATTTACTGGCTTGGTGATTATGATTGGAGGCGCATATATTGAGCTTTGCATTGGATATCAAATGGGTCCGAGCATTTCATTATTAGGAGGCTTGACAATGCATCTTTATGGCGAATGTAGTGTTGCATCAATGGAGATATTACGTATTGCTCTTCAAGATTCTATTGCAAAACGTCCCAAAAATCAGTATTTAAATACTGTGTTGGATCCTCAGTCATCGCAAAAATCTCAAAAATCTCAAAAACTCCAGAAACCTCAGAAAGCCGTAACAAGTTGAAACAAACCAGACTTTTGTTGAGATTCACATCAGCTACTACACGACCAGTTTTAAATGAACTACGCACAGCAAGAATTTGTAATCAAGGGCAGTCAGATTGCTGGCTAACGGAAAATCACAAAGATCAATCCATATGGAGTTAATCATTGTACTTTTACAATTAGTGACTAGCATTTTAAATTTCAATGTTGAAACTATTTTATTCGTTATTCAAATCTATAAACATTACCAGCCTTTATGTTGAAATATATGTAATTACGTTTTGAAATTTGCGTCATACTTGGTTACTCTAATACCTAATATTTAGTTTGTATAATATGAGAATTGGTGTATACATTGATTGGTGCGCATTATTTTGTTTGAAATGCAAGGTTTAAAATCTCAATGGGCTATATAGTTTATTTTTAGTCATATTCATGTCAAATGGAACACTGGATAAACATGCCAACATACATTATAAACAACCAATTTCTTGAAATAATGGCTATATAATTTATTGACCAGCGTTACGTCATGAACTCTTTCATATTCAACTGTCCTTGTCATGGTGATTGGCATACAAACAACAGTTGCATTTCTGATACGTGCGACCATTGTTTTTTGAACTAGAACGCGAATGTATTCGAGATTCGGAATACAGCAAAAATGAGTCTTTGTACAGTACTATTGGCAATATCAGAACAATCAGCCTCAATATCAGACTCCAAACTTGGTGGTTGTACATATATGACTATACCAAATGAAAACTAAAGTATTAGGTTAAAACTATGGTTTGATTGTGTATCATATGATGAACGTTGTGATTATTGAAGAATCGAGAGTGTTTATTGAACAAACAGTGCAGTCAATCTGTGACAGAAAGCGCGACGAATGTTTAAATACTGTTTATTTTAAAAACAAGTGATTGCAATATAAATACAAGTGTCAATTTTACGCGAATACAGAGCTGCAAGTATTTGTAACTCAATTTAATTTAGCTTTACAAAACTTTCATCAAAACTTTTTGATTTTAAACTTTCCTTGCCAACCTTGGCTATACTTATTTCAGTTTACTAATATTCTCATCAGATTAGCAAACTCTTATTTAATTGAAAAACAATTTTGATATTACTCATGACATACGATCCTATCAACTATGCATCGATATCGTTGGTTGTTATGATTGAAATTGTTGTCCTTGTTCTTTTCTACAGAGTACGTAAACTCCCCTCATTACTTTATGGAAACTGTCTTCGATCTGCCGGATTACTAGTCATTATCAATGCTATAATTGATGCATGCTGGGAATATATTTTAGAAATGCAAGGACCAGTCGGAACTTCCATGTCAAATGTTCTTCGTGGCATCGAAACGATTTGCTTTATTGTCGCTCAACTGGAATTTTTAAAAATTCTTACACCTTTTTTTGGATACGTTACTCCAAAAGCTGTGACCTATGTACAAATAGGTGTGGTTGCAGTTAGTCAAATCTATTTAATCACAGCATTCTACCCGTTTTTTCCAGGAGCTTTTTATTCGTTGCGATGGGTGCAAATCATTTGGCCATCCGCTCTTGGTATCTACGATCTCATGCAGCAAACCTTTTTGGTCTATTTTGTATTGTATCGACTGCGTGATACTACTGCCACATTTCGTATTCAATTTGTCTTACTGGCAGTTTCGTGCTTTGTAATCTTATCTGGAGGTGCAATCATTACTATGACGGTTACAGGCCACTCCAGACCTGGTATTTCACTGTTAGGCGACCTTTCACTCCATATATATGGCGAGTGCAGCTTTATCTCAATGGAACTATTACGTGCTGTTATTCAAAATCCAGCAACAAGACGTAACCAGAATGCTAATTTTACAGATTCCATGGCAACGGCATCAAATGGTGTTTTAGAGTCTGCCGAGAAGAAAAAAGTATCAGCTAAAAAGAAGTCACTGCCAAAGAATCAGTTAAAACACACTCCAGCTTTTAAAGAAAAGTCAACCAAGAGCAAAACACTTGGATCCATGGATGAAATTAATCTTGACAAGAGTTGATTTTTTGGCAGTTTCTACTTTTTGGCTTTATAAGTCTGCCTATCTGGTGATTATTGGTAGCATCTTTATCACACAAATTTAATCATGCAGATGAGCTTTTGTTTACTATTTTTGATTTATTTTGCATTCAGTCAAGTCTAATAACTGAATGTTAAAATGTATCATGATGTATATATACACGAGATCCTACTACACCTGTATTCGCGTAAAATTGACACTTGTATTTATATTGCAATCACTTGTTTTTAAAATAAACAGTATTTAAACATTCGTCGCGCTTTCTGTCACAGATTGACTGCACTGTTTGTTCAATAAACACTCTCGATTCTTCAATAATCACAACGTTCATCATATGATACACAATCAAACCATAGTTTTAACCTAAATACTCTAGTTTTCATTTGGTATAGTCATATATGTACAACCACCAAGTTTGGAGTCTGATATTGAGGCTGATTGTTCTGATATTGCCAATAGTACTGTACAAAGACTCATTTTTGCTGTATTCCGAATCTCGAATACATTCGCGTTCTAGTTCAAAAAACAAGTCATTCAACTTTTGTATGATTTGGTTTATCAAAATTGAAAATATTAAGCAATGGAAATATTGTGGTTTATCTGGTTTAAATCTTTGTATTCTAAAATGCATACCTATAATTGAAGCATGCTTACCCTATCTTATTTAGCCTGATATATACACAATGTTTCATTTTTCAAATAACAGATTGCATAATACTGCTAAAAATATATATTTGTTAAACTGGCTATTTTGTTACGAGTTAAACTCTGATTCAACAGAATCCCACGCAAAACCAATAGCCTATCCAGATTCTGCGTCACTCCATGCATCATCCATTGGATCAAGCTCGCCATTACCAAACTGATTTTGGTTTGTTTTGTTCTGCTCAGTTGAATTTTTAGGCTCCCATAAAAGAATTGGATCACTCACCCCACCAGAAACAAATTGCTGGGTTTCTGGTCGAATAGCAATACACCCAACTCGTCCCAAATGTGCTGATAGTCGCTTTACCAACTCGCCTGTCCACAAGTCATACATTAGTATATGGTGTGTGTCGGATGGATAAATCAATAGTGGACGTAAAGTAGAGTCTAAAGGTGTGATGGCCATTTTCAATGTTGCAGGAGTACGATTATGAAAATGTGGACCATAGTAGACCTCGCGACGTGTACCTGCCATGACATTCCAAAGATGAATGCGTTCATCGTGAGAGGTACTGACAAGAGATTGACCATCCGAAGTAAATATTAGACCGTTGACACGTGGATGTTGAGAATCTATTTTGAATCATGATCGTTTAATAGAATGGCACGGAGCAAAAAAGTAAACTCCAAGAGTAATACATACATGGACTAGTTTTTGAGTAGTGCATATTTTCACTGTGATAGGTTGACCATATGCACGCATTTCCCTTGCGAATATCCCAAAACTTTATTGTGCCATCGACACTAAACATATAATAGAATACAACTGTTAAACTCGACAGTGCCATTTTCAAGATGCTACAAAACGGATCATATTTAAAATAGATATTACTACCTTCCAGAGGCAAGAAGAAACTCGTGCACTGGTGACCACTGAAGTGATACTGCCGGCCCTTTATGTCCAGCCAATGAATGTGTCAATGCACCACTTTTTAAATCGCATAGTCGAATATGCGAAGCCTTTGTTCCAGCTATAATAAAATGAATCGGTTCAAAACAAGCTAATCATTACAATATAGATGCAACTACTGCATCCAAGTTTACCAAACCTGCAATCAACGCATGGGTTGAAGCAATCGGGGACATGACATGAGTATACACCGAGTCGTCCAACCTAAAGGTAAACGCGGCCTAAAATCATTAAGCTAGAATATCAAACATTGCTAGTTTAGCCAAGACAAGGACTGATTACTTCTAGAGTAGCCGAGTCCCACACTTTGATACAGCGATCAAACGAACTTGTAGTAAACAGTCCAGGATCAAGTGGGAACCAATAGACACCAGTGATCTTTGCGGAATGACCCAGTCCACTAACAAGTAATTTTATCAATAACACATTGGTCTATAATATATTGAATAGATCTTGCAAGAGTATATCACCTTGATATTGTTGCTACTCGACGGGTTGTATTCATGCCATTAAAATGCTGTATGTGATCATCCAAGTCATATATAGAAATGGACAGATCGGTTCTAGCTGCCAGCAAACTATTACCAAACAAGGATGCCATACAACAACATTCTAGAGTTAGATGATTTTCCCAAACCAGAGTATTTGAACAAATGATTATTGGTAGTCATACAATCGATCATTGCTCTGAGCAATATCAAGCCAAGTGCATCCGTTTCCAGCAGTGTGAGATCCAATGGTTTTGTTTTCAGAGACTTGTATATTGGCATACTGACGAGCAGCCCATACAAGCGGTAATGGACAAAGTGAGCCAGCTCTATCAGGTACAAGTTCTCTCTGTTTCAATAACAAAAATATATTAAGGCTTATACTATCCGAACCGGGTTGCTGTTGACTATTGTGCAGTAAGCCTGTACGGCTCAATGTGCTCAAGTATGGACGATGATGAATTGATGGCTTCATCTATCTAGTAATGTAGAATGTTGTTTGAATATCGCCCTACAGCTGCAATGTTGATTCAAATACAAGCGAGTTTATGGATGTCCAAACATTCCGCTTTACATATTTATTCAGCGATGCAGCTGGTTAACAGAAAACCATTCATGCATAGATCCAGAGTCATTTATTACAGTCGTGTTCACTTGAAGTAAACCATTAAACAAGAGTGTCGGTGAATAATAAGCAGTCTTATGACATGATTGGTACCAATCTTACTGAGCAACATTGCCATCAACTTTGACAAAGTTGATTGACTTTTATCCTGGCGATCGGCATAAAAACAACAGTTGAATTTCCGAGATTGTTTTCTTGAACTAGATCGTAAACGTATAAATATTAGAATACATGAGCTTGGACACAATTGTATTGGCAACATTGGAAATCGAACGCAATATCTGGGTTACAATGCGTGAATCTGGTGATCGTACAAGTGTATGGCTGTGCCAAACGAAGTCTATTTCAACCCAAACTATAGTTTGTGTATCATATGATGAGCCTTGTTTATTCAATAAGCAGTCAATTTCCAATAGGAAAGCGCAAGAAATGTTTAACCATCATCTATTCTAAAGCAAGAGGCAGTCAATGTATGAATACGGCTGTAAGTCGATTAGACGACCATTAGGGGATCTGCATCGAATTCATTGCAGACTCACTGTCAGTATTTCAATACGGATAGACTGGCTAAACATGGCAGGGAAGATGCATTGCTCATAAATGCATAGCATAAAATATTCCTGTGTCGAGTCAGAGTGTCACGTTTGAACATTGCTGTCTGGTTTTGGCAGACCAGTCCCAAGCAGGATACCTTGAGGCACACTTGACCATTGAAATTTTGATAAACACAATACTACGGATCTGGCTTAATGTTAGGGAGTCTAGTACGAACTGGCCCTGTCAGTCGATATCTGATTAAGGGTGACTTGAAGCTTTATGGTCATACCATTTCTGCCTACGTCACAGCCCAGTCTACATGCTTGGAATCAAATTGAATGCAGTTGGTAGATTTGCATTGCTCAAAACATTGAAATCATGGCATGTCTGAGAATGAAGGAGCAATTGCCAGCAAGTGGAAAGAGTGCAGGATATTCCAAAGTATATGCTGCGCATCAACATGAATCTGGATAGATATAGATCAGGTCATACAGTTGACAATAAACCAGAATTGGTGGCAAATAAGCTAGTATAGCCCAAACAATCTTTGTAGAGATGGCTGAAA
The DNA here is from genome assembly GCF_000203795.2 of Batrachochytrium dendrobatidis JAM81. Taxonomy (NCBI): domain Eukaryota; kingdom Fungi; phylum Chytridiomycota; class Chytridiomycetes; order Rhizophydiales; genus Batrachochytrium; species Batrachochytrium dendrobatidis. Next base: position 428,477 of record NW_006281113.1, on the reverse strand, counting down.
TAGTAGCTATTCAAAAAAGTCGGATTAAACAGAAATTGCTTCTGTTTGGTCTTGCAGTTCAAGATTCATCCATAACCTCCCCCAACAATGCAGGCTTATACATGGCTTATAATCGCTGAGCCACATCCAAGCAAGACTGCTTTTTAATTGAATGTGGATTGGAAAGGTATGACTTGCCTCATGCAAAATAGCCGAGGCTGGGCAACCCACATATGATAAATTCAAACCCATTCCCCGCAACCAGCTAATTCAATTTAGGCATATTAGTTGTTTACTTGCAGTTGAGCTGCCCATTTAATCTCTACCATCTATTTCTGAATATATTTTGGTAAGTTTTTGGGTTTGATTGCACTTGTTATGACCGAGTATCCCTCCTTCAACTTGAATGCAGCGACTGTCTGCTTCATCAAGGGACTTCTGTTCCTGAAAATATTCAGCCAGGACGATCTTGGTGTTTGTATCGCTCCTAAATTGATTTCCATTAAAAATGCTGTAAAAGGGAGGCACATGAAACTGATGCATAGCAGAATGCTTTGACTAGACCTGAATGGTTACAGTATGGGCTGTCAATAAAAGATCTACCCGTTAGCAAGCAATGTTTCAGCTTGACTCTGGGCCCCATTCCGATTATTATCAAACAATAATAGGCTTGAAATCCAGACTACACAGCCAACAATAAACTGCGACTCAGCTAACTTTTTGATTTTTTAGAACACGCGTGATTTGCCACTCGAGTTCAGCCAATTGAATTCTCTCAGCGCGCTAGCCAGTCGATTCTCTGCAGCTGCGTCTACTACGCAACCACCTTGTCTATTAGTCTACAGTAAGAATTTTTCCACTATTATCATGGCTTATTGCTACATCTCCGCCTTGTCAAGATTGCCCAATCAATTTGGTGTAATCGCCATTTAGTCGTGCTGGGTCCACATTAACTTTCAAACAAACATCTAGTTTGCCACTTATTCGAGTCTTAAATTTCAATTCTATTCTTTCCCACTCTTTATTTTGTACTTTTGTTTCTAGTTGTCTATTGGAACCTGTCGATTGATACTGAATATCCTGTCCATTCTGTAATTTTCTAATATAGCATCTTGTATATACTATTAACTGAAAGAGCTAATAGTTCTGCTTGTGCAATAAGGTATACATTAACTGATGCTATGATTTTGCCTGCAATCTGCTATTGTTGTAACTCGCCCTGCCCCCTTGAATGCATAATTTTTCTGGCACTTGCTCGTATTGTTTGATGGCTCGACAACGCCATTGTATATAATCCCTATTTATTTTAGGAAATTGTTGTAAGCTATGCCCAGCACCCTTAAAACCCTACAAACCCCTTCATTCTAATCCTTTTACTTTGGGTTGTAAATCATTCTAATACCCCGACTATTTCGGTTCTATATTCTAACCTGATTACTTTCTGTGTTCAGTATAGTAAACCTGTTTAGCATTGGGTACTGCAATGCAATTGTCTGAATCTCCTAGTCGACCAGAGCAGCAGGCGCTGCCATTACGCAATCAACCGCAACCCCAATATCGGCAATCGCCGCCACCTGATTCGATGCCATTGCAAGTGGGTTCTATGCCGCAACAGCAGCAACAGGCTCAACAGCAGCAGCAATACAATCAGTATTATTCCCAGCAGCAGCAGCATTATCAGAACCAACAGGCTCATCAATCTGGTACACCACAAATGCAGCAGCATTACCAAGGTCAGCCTGGTGCACCACAAATGCAACAACATCCCAGTCCCAACATGAACAGACAGCGCATACCTCCGCCCTCGTCTACTCAATACAGACCTATTCCCCATGTTGCTCATGGTTATGCACCATACCAGCCTTCTAACCCTGTCATGCAAGGTGGTGGTGCTGGTGGTCCTCGTCCTCCTTTTAACCCTCCTGGCCAACATCAACACAATGTTAATTATCAGCCACCCCAAGGATATGGATATGCACCTCAGCAGCTTCGTCTAAATCCTGGACAGATGGGTTATCCTAATGCTCAGGGAATGCAATCACCCGCTGCCAACAATGGCTTACAGGACTGGGACGATGCCGCTTCCGAATCTACTGGCACTTTCTATGAAGATACTCCAGAAACCCGTGCTGGTCCTGCCGCTTCTGGCATATTGGGTCCCAATCAGCCTCGGGTTGCCGCTCAAAAGCCATATCCTCTTCAACAGTCTGAACAAGATGGATCCACTCCCCCTGTTTCTAATCCCAATGTTCCAGCCCGCTCATACGCGCTGGGCGATGATGCTGGTATTCGCACTAACACTGGTAACACAAAGTTTCTAATTGCAGTACTTTCTGAATGGTGGATCTTTTCCCTTATTTTCATTGTGGGCGGCACATACCTGTTCCACTTTAAGATGCCTCAGGATTATGTAGATAATGTGCTCTGGAACTACTCTTGCTACTGGAAGATTGGTGAGTTTCAATGTTTTGGTTTTTCAGGGTCCCAATTGTTTGTCACATGGCTGGGCTTTTGGTTTTGTACAAATCACGTGTGTTTCATTGACTTTACTAACGCGATTGGTTTGTCTTGTAGGATGGATTTTGCCTTTTCCATACACCATTATTTGCTTTTTTGGACTGATTCTTCCGTTTCGTACCCCAAAGTTTCTCTATAGCGACTCGCTACCCAAGCGCAGGGTCGATAATCTTTACATTTTAACTGTCACCAAAGGTGACAATCGTGAGGCCGTATATCGTTCATGGAACGCTCATAAACATCTCGAGCGTTTACATCCATGTGTGCGTGTTCATGTCCTCACTGATGAACCCTACTTTTTTGAAAATATCAATTGCTACACCTGTCCTAAGCTTTTCCGCACTAAAAGCTCAAAATACAAGGCTCGTGCTTTGGAATGGTATCGCCAGACTATGCGCTTCACTGAACACGACTGGGTTTTGCATTTGGACGAAGAGTCTGTTGTTGACGACGAGACTATCAAAACTATTCTCGAGTTTATCTGGTATGAACACGATTATCACTGGGGCCAGGGCATCATCCTGTACAACCAGTACAAGTACTGGTCCAATTGGTTTTTTACTGGTGCCGATGCCATTCGTGTTGGCGATGACTTGTCTCGTTTCGCTCTGCAATACTCGTACTTCCATTCCCCTATTTTCGGTGCTCACGGCTCTTTCCTGCTCAACAATGGCGCTGTAGAAAACTCTGTTACTTGGGATCTTGGCTCGCTAACTGAAGATTATCAGTTTGCCGTGAGTGCCCACAGAAGTGGATTCAAGTGCAGCAAGGTGCCTGGCATCATTCGTGAACAGTCACCCGTTGATTTTATTGGCTTTCTTAAGCAGCGTCGTCGATGGTTTGTTGGTATTCGTCGTCTTCCATATATACTTCCCAAAATATGGGCCTTTTTCTGGGGCATCGGTACCCTTTCACTTTTTTGTACACTCGCTGCTCTTGTTCTAGGTTTTATTGTCAAACAAGGTACCCCTCGTTGGTTTGGATTTGTCAAAGATTTTTCTTTTGTTACATTCACCTATCTATACCAAATTGGTATTTTGGTTCAGAATGTAGATCGTAAACTCAATCCAATCTTAATTATCTTGTGTATTCCTTTGGCACTTATCTTACAATATGCCGCTTGTGTTATGGAGGCAATGGCTGTTGTATATGCTGTTATTTGCCCTCCACTCGACTTTGATGTCATTAAGAAATAACACTTTCAGTTTTTCTATTCGGTTTATAAATTGATAAGTTTGTTTTGTACAACTAAATATTGAACTGCAGTTTAAAGTGTCGTGATAAAAAAGGATATTTGTTGGCTCGAGGCCGAGTGAGAATCATACATTGGCAATCAGTCACAACTTTGGTTAATACCCATATTGATCGAATACACACTACATGACACATGTCAGGTTAGCGTATACATTCCACTATATAGCACATCATGTTGCTGATACCACGCATTGTGATTCAACAGTCAATCTGTATTCGAGTTCAACTACAATTGGTCGTGTCAATCATAATATACACGACCAATTGTAGTCGAGTTGATCCGACTGAATAGAGTCCGAGTCATCATGTTCATATCAAACTATTACAACTCATTGTTGTAAAATCACAACCTCACAATAAACCAAGATTATACACCCGCTCGTACATGTATTTGTTGTATGCTGCTGTGATTTGAGCTCGGTCAGTTGTCAATTCATCTCGATAGTGTTTGGCTCCAGCTGGTGATTGAACACCTTGAATATACTGCGTGATATCATTCCACAGTTCAGGCAGTATGGGTGTCTTGTCAAGACTCGAGTTGTACCATTGTGGTTGTTGTGGAGCCACATGCGCAGTCGAAACAATCCGACAGACTGGATTCACTACAAAAAATGTCAGAATCTTGCAGTGTCCTGGTTGAGTTGGATCTGCAAGTTCAAATGATTGTTCTTTGTGTTGGTATCGATTGGGATAAACTGCACATCGACCATTTGGTAACTCAAGCGATCCTATATACTGATTATGCGGTGATTCTTGATCAATGCCATACACATCTTTCCAATACATATCAGATGCTCTTTCATCAAAACGATTAACAGCCGCGCGGAAATCGAGTTTGGGTGTGGTGATATTTTCTACGTCGTAGTAATACAGTCCAATTGCAGCAATCGATTCGTTAATTGGACCTTCAATGTGCCAGTTTCCCTTGTCGTATTTAGGTTTGGATGGTGTCAGTTGAATGTTGGTGAGTTTGACAATGACTTGTAAATTACGACCACGCAGTGATACTGGCTTTGCTGATTCATAACTGGGTTCAAAATGTTCCGGAAGTGTTGGTACATACACGGGACGAGTGACTCGAGTGTCTGATTCCATACCACCACGACTTGATTGGTTTGGTGGTTCAGATCCCTTTGTGCCATTGTGAATATCAATATACTTGAACATTGGATCCATCGTTCTGATCAGACTTTCAAACATTGGGACAAAACATTTGAATATTTTGGCAATGCATTTGTACATGTCTCGATGCCATATCGGATTCAGATTGTTGATGTATGAGTTGATGGTCACACTGCCATCCTGTTCGACACGGAATTCACTCGGAAGACATTGGAACTTGCGTGATATAAACTCGAAATCGCCGTCAATGATGGGCACACTTGAAACAAGTTGAGTCGATGACAATATATCGCATGGTACCATTGTGGTGTATTTGAGTCGTATACTCAGTGGTGCAATCATCGTTTGTCCATATACAACACTGTACATTGATGCATCAATCAGATTGTGCACCATTTGACCAGTGTTGTGATTTGATTCATGTTCAATATCCGATACATTTGTCATCAATCGCGTGTATACATTGTCAGGTATGCCATTGTCCAGTATATACGTCAGTTCAACAGGTCCTGGTACAATTGTGCCCAATCCATCACTGCCACTACAAACAAGCTGTTTGACAAAAACCCCGAGTTGTTCCAATGCAAGATTAAATGTTGATGGTGATATATTCTGAACGAATGAGTCGGCCCTCCATTGCTCCACAATATGCTGGTTTGTGATATCGATCCACCACATGGGTTTGCAAAGTATAGATTGCAGATACTGGATATACTGCATTTCGACAAGTGTGCGTGCCTGTCCATGTGTATATCCGGCCATTCCAGAACTCATATCAATTTTGGCATTGTCCTTGTATAGCTGAATACTTGAACTAGCAACGTGAACCAGGTGCTGGAAACACGTTTCAATGATCTGGGCAGCAACCCTCTTGTCTCTGTGATCAGTATCATCCGATTGTACAACAGCCATTAGATTTTCAAATATCCTGCCTTGATCCAACTCGGTACGTATTGAACTGTCGGAATGATTGTCGGCAAAATCAACAAGTGTTTTGAGTAGTTTTACAATACCACTATCATAATCATGCAAACATAGATATCTGCGTGAATAAATAGTGATGAGTTGCTTTACAATTTCATAATCTTGAAACACCTTGATCATCTCGGCCTTGTTTTTAGATTTCTCAATCATGTCGCTGACATGATCAAACATATGTACAAATATTCCCCATACCAGCATCACACATCGATATTGTCAATTGCTCAAAAACCAACGATCGTACAAGCGATACAGGAAACTCCCGCATATTGGATACAATTGTTCCAGCTATCCAGATCATGCATGCTCTTAGTCCAATGTCAAGTATACAATCAACAAAACAAAACTCGACACGCTATCCAAACTGATTCAATACTGTATTGTTGTAAACATACATTTTCATCATCAATATCACTGCAAACGGTCGATAATAGGCCAGTCGACAATGTGGACACTTGTTGATCGAACTCGTAACCATATCAACTATAAACTCGACGCTGCAGTTATACTCATGATTGAGCAACTGTGTATATCGCCTACATACATATCGACACCAGATGAGTTGAATGTCAATCATGGTTTGCTGTCATTTTGACTTGATGGTTTGGTGATTGCATGCATTGTGCAAGTTGGTTGTTTAATCGATGTGATACTTTGAACCGATCATCACTGTATACCATACTCGCAATCATTGTAAATTCTGAACTACACAATCAATATTGGTCATGACATGATCAACAAGTAATGATGTCTGTAAAATACGTTGACCATCCAATACATGAATGACCGACATTCCATCGTCATACTTGGTCTGTGTTTGACAGCTTGATTTACCAGTTGTTTGTACAACATTACACAATCAATCAACCATATTTGAGTGCATAGTCTGCAGTTCAACCAACATTAGACACTATCATATACATTAACATGGACATCAGTTTACACTTTGACATTGATAACAATAACACCAATTGGTTACAATGACCATTCAACATCCAATCATACTTGACAACATAAATGCAATGCAAGACCTACTTGTTGAATGACAACTTGCTTGGATCCAGCAAAATGACACTCGAGTTGTTTACTGTGGTCAGTATATGCAATCCAGTGTGACTACACATACTTAATCCAATCTGTTGATTGTTCCAGTTGACCTTGATTCACTTTTGATGTTCTGTTCGAGATTGACAATAAAAATGTGTCGAGCTGAACCCAAACTACACAACTCGACTGTTCATGTAAATTGGATCGTGACTGAACTATGCGATCATGATATGGTTCATCAAACTAAATGTCTGGATTCCAATACCGAGTATTCAACTTGAACATCAACATTCCGATGTTGTCAAACCCAAATGTGATTGTATTCATACATGTAATGTCAATCAGATCAGTCAGATACAACACTCGTGCTATCCATCGTGTGTAATGTCCAACAGCACAATAATTCATGTGTAGATGTTGGCAAGTGGTTAGTATATGGTTTGACCGCTAATCATACAATGACACAATTACACGGTCGGCTGATTGATGTCATGATTGTGATAATGGGTCCATGGATCATGAACATTGTGTCAAGATGATGGTAGTCTACACCCGATATGATTGATACGCATATAGCTCAACGCACTCAAACTGATCAAACGACGTTCGGTGTACACAGAGTTTCGTGTGGTACACAGTGATATGTGTGATGAATAGGGTCAACCCAAACATGAAGATTCATCTGATTGATTTGATTGCTAATCTGTATTGGTTTCAACCGAATATGTTGTATTTTTGTTTGAATAAAATACAATACAATCGCCGTTTAATATTGTATCTGATTATTCCAGTTTTGGTTGGCATGATATCATATTGTGCATTGACACTTGTATTTACAATACAATACAATACAGTTGATTGTATATTGCATAGTTGTACACATTGATGATGCTGACATGCATGTGTGTATTGTGTCGATATGATATTGCTTGGCATGTCGTATTGACACATGCAACACCAATATCACATGTGTACCATATCAATGTGTTGCACAACAGTCATTTAAACAGGTTGGAGCATGCCACATTGTAGCAATGCAACCAACTTGGTGCACCGCATGCCAACATACATGTAATGTAGTGTAGTGTAGTGTAGTATACACTAGTAGTGATGATTCGACCAACGACATGCGTGGTTGTAATATTATACATGAAACCACATGTTCATGTCCATGTTCATGATTATGGTGACATACAGTGTTACAATCATGGGTCAGCAACAATGTGATGGAACTGGATGTGCAATATCAAAACCATGTCCAGAATACGTCATATAACGACAACTTGCAGTCGTATTGACATAAATGGATCACTAAATAACAGTGTCAGAGTTAGGGTTGTGTATCTTATGATTTTCATTAAAGAAACGGTCAATGCGTAGTAACAAATATATAACCATTGTGTATTCTGAAGCGAAACAAAGTCGCTACAACATGAATACAAGTAATCCACTCTACATGAATACGGTTGTAAAAGGGAGCGTTTACAAGGCTACACAACACTCCTGAAGGGTGCGTTTTCAAGACATCCAATAAAAGGGTCGCAAAAGCATAATCAAATTGACATGAATAGCAAATTGATCAATATAATATTATGATTAGGGAGCACCACACTGTTTAGCTTGATAGTAAACCACTACAAGCAATCAAGTAACCCTGTATAGTTGGTTAACCTAAAAGGGTTGGGTTGGCTTGCTATACAAAAAATACAAATACTTTGGAGTACGTTCAGTTTTATAATCAACATCAGTTTCAACACTCTGTTTTTCCACTAATTGTTTAAACTCATCTATCGATCTGATGAAATTCATCGACATTTTATTTGTACTGAGCGCAGCAGCAACCGCTAATGCAATATTGATCCCGGCTGATAGCGATGGCTCACCACAGGCATCAGAAACTTCCAGTCAAGTGTCTGACCCAACCAATGAACCCAGTCCAAACACTTCTGACCAAAGCCAACAACAACCAATGAATGTAGTTGATCCAAGAGTTCTCAGCAAATACTGGAAAGTCCCAGTAAATTTAGTTGATCCAAGTGTTCTCGACGAATACTCGAGAATTCTAATGAACGAAATCAGGTTAAGCACTCCTGAAGACTGGAAGCAGCTATTGGATACACTTAATTCAGGCACTTCAAACCAAGACCAACAACTAATAGATGTAGCTGGTTCAAGCACTTCCAACAAAGACCAACAGCAACCAACTAATGAACTTGATTTAAACATTTCCGAACAATACTGGCAATACCTAATTGATAAACCCGATCCAAATATTCCCAAAGAATGGAAAAGCCTAATTGATCAAATTAATTCAAACACTGCCGAAAAAGACCAACAACCAATGGATGAAACTAACCCGAACACTTCCAACAAAAGCTGGAAACGGCCAATCAACAAAGAAAAGTCGGAAAATACTGGTTCAAATCAAGATATTCAACCTGGCACAAAGCTTTGGATGCTTGATAAACTAAAGAGTGGAATTGAAGAAGCCGAAATAATACAAAGGAAAAAACGCCAAGCCTATAATAGCTATGTAATCAATAGATTCAAACAAAAGGTAGCGTTATCAAGAGGGGAAGTGATATATGGATCAAGGTACAGCTCAGAAGCTGAAAGAAAATATAAAAAAGAGTATATTATAGCAACGAAACATGTAGAATATACGAAGCTAAAGCTGAAAAGGTTTATGAAAAAGCATGGTTTGGAATTTGGAAACCCGAATTAGGATTAGGATTGATGATGCATCGATGAATTTGATTTTGAATAAATTTAAACTTTCTGGTGTGTTGATATTTGTCGAGTATTGTGAATGGGTCAACAGCCATATTATTGGTTGCATACTGTGTTGGGTATTACATCAATAGTTACTGGGTTGTTGATTGATACATTGACACGGTTTATTACATATACATTAATGACTTGATAACAACCAGTGTTGATTGTAACTATCAGTTGGACTTGCAATCACTTGTCAGTTGCATGATACCACAAACTGATCATGTCGTGTATTGTACAACAAACGGAGCAATACATTTGTTCAAAGTCGGATGTAGATTGCAACATCAACTGGTTTGATATTGGTCAATTAGTGTTGTTTTATGTCAGTTTGCAATGTAATATATGCAGCATGGTATTGGTGGTACCGTATTGACGTCAAATGGACTGCTAAATAACAGTGTTGGTGTGTGATAAACAGTCAGTGTCATGGACTGGTTGACATACAAACAACAGTTGCATTACTGGCATGTGTCATCATTGTTGTTGAACTAGATTGCAATCGTATCTGTGATTCAGAATACAACAGAAACAACAAACGCTGATTCAGGACTATTTCAGTTCAAATCATAGTTTGTGTGCATCATATCACTGACACTGCTTAAAATAATTCATAATGTATATTGAGTCAACCGTCAATGTCAAGTACAAAACTACAACCAATATTCAACATTGTTTATTCCAAATCAACAGTCAATTACTGCAAGATAGTGTTCAACTCTACATGAATGCGATTGTATACCATTTTGGTTTCAGCTGTAAATTTGAGCCATTTCGACTTGTTCAAACTTTGCTTGTAATCTGTGCGATTTGTTGTGGATTCAGCACAAAGGTGAACAGATCTGATATTTCTACTCGAGATACTGGAGTGTCTTGATTGAATGCACTTTAACAAAACAGTCAATACTATGCTGTTTTGTTGGATCACATCAATTGATATACTCTTGGATACTCGTGGCTAGTTTACTGTGTTATATTTTGAAGCAACATTGATTGTGATCTAGTTGGATATCACGGATAGCAACAATCGACATGACAGTGGACACTATTGGACATGTACACTGCAATGTGACTGTCAGCAACCATCACCATCAGTGTGTATCATGTGTTTAAAAAGTACTCGCATGCATTGGATTCAACACCACGTTTGTGATTGGGTTTGAATTGTATTGTATTGGTGGTGTTGTTTTGCATATATCAGTATATTGTGTGTTGATTTGAATGGCATGATCATCCATTGTGGTTCATTTACCACGATGACAATCTGACCTGTTGACACGGCCAGTTTGTTGAACGACCTGCCAATCTCCAATTCAATTATAGTACAATGTCACTCATTCAGTGTATCGATAATAGTTTGCCGAGTTTGATGTTGATCATGTTGTGATACAATCAGCAGTGTTTGATGTATACAGTCTAGATTAACCTAAAATGATCGTGCAGTCATACCAACGGAAAAGTCATGGTTTGAAATACTGCAACAGGCTGTTTGATGCTGTTGTGTCCGAGTGATCCAAAACATGACCAATTGAACAATCAGTCAAATATTTGGTATACAGTGACAGTATATATTGTAGTAATGGATTGTATATGCGATGATAACTATCCATGATCAGGGTAATGATCTGACACTATCTGATCACTGGATGCATGACCGCAGTTGAAAATGTTAATGCAGCATACTACCGAGGTCGATTATACACTAACAGCGATGCTTGTATATTGATTCACCCTACGGTGTGTTTCTGGGTTTGTCAACCCCATATGATGCATTTGGCGTTTTTTCTAAATATCCATTTGAAAGTTGCCGATTGTCACCCTTGAAGCTGCCGTCATTATAAAACGGCAGTCATGTACCAGACTCAACCCATTTTCATTACAATACTCGATACAATGCTGATTACTCTAGAATGCGTTATACTTGCGTTACAAGCGGTTGCTGCAGTTCGACTTGCATTAGATTCACCTTTTGAAAGTGCGAGTCAATCAAACAATAGGCTGTCAAAACGATCACCTGTTGAATTGGGTGGTGATATTAGGAAATACTACACAATGAGATTTAATGCAGATGGAGTCGATGTATGTATCATGTCATATCAGTTTATAGTTTAAACTCGTAATATTATCGAGTCCAGTGTCGCGATTGATATGCATTCCAGTCGATATGATACAACGTCGTGACAAAACAACGACACATGCACAATCAATCGTAATTGTTTGATACACGAGTATCAATAGACTGACATTCATTACATGATATTTCATGATACTGCACGATACTCTGCAGTATTTGACAATCAATACTGTATATTTAGACGATCATGTCGATACTGGATCTGCGATATCAACAGTGCAACATGGTATACTACAGCAAGTATTACAATGGTCCACATTTCATTAGTCTTGCAAACACTAATCTGACATTTTTCCATTCAACAACCATTCACTTGCACATTGATTGGTCTTGGCAACTCTGTTGTTTCTATATCATGTGATTAGTACCCAAATTCCAGCATAACAGATTCAACCATGGTATACCTGGCATTACATCACAATACATGTGGTCATTGATCTTGTAACCGCAAAATTGTACAATACACCAACAATTCGAGCAACGATCGCAATCAACCATTTCATATCAACATGATCAACTGTAACACAGCATAATCCCATTCATTGGCAGCTGTCGTATCCACTGTATGCATGGTACTGTTCATTTATACATGAGCGTGCAGTCACACTTGCAAGTGAGCCCACATTCTACCTACTTGGTTTTTTACTCACATCATCGACTGCTGCTTTTGCATCAGCAATGCAACACCATCTTGTAATGATCCAATCTGTTTGACTGACCATTGTCATGACTGCAATATTTTGAATAACCCAAGATTGGACTGGTATTGACCATTTCAATTATACAGCTCATATCTGGAATCAAGCAATTGATGCATTGCCAGTTAATGTTTTGTTGAGATTGCTTGTGATTCGAGATTTGCTTGCTCAATAATATCCTTTTTCATTTACCGTATTATCTCATCACCCATAATTAGCCGCACATTTATCCGATCTACAAATTGATTACAGTGGTGACCAATCAACACGTTTGCTTATTACACTGCTTTTGCTTATCAACTCAAATCTGGCCATTTCAATCTTCAAATGAAAAACGTACTTCAGTCATTCCATTTACCACATGATTGAATCAGTGTGATGTGGATGAAACTGCAACCATTCATGATCACAAATGGTATAGTGATATGACAAACTTGGTATATAAACATGCATGCCATCAGTTCAAGCAACTTATATTACCGATAATATGCCCACTTTTGAGTATTCAGAGTCGATCCATGCTCCAACAAGTCTTTGAACACATGCAGGATATGCGTACAGTCAATACAAACTAAACCTGTCGGTGATGTGAAACGGACGCTTCATGTACATGTTAAACACTCAAATTCGATGTTATGGTAGCTCGTTAACGAATACCAACAGTCCAGTCTTGTCAGTTTGAATTTGGCATTTGAATTGCAATGCACGAGTTTGGAGTATATACAAGCTGCACATGATACAGCGCATTCCAATGACATGCATTTTGCATTAATTATCTCGAGCTTGGTTAATTTACAGTTGGAGACGGGTATTAATGCTACACTATATAGTAGTGCATATCAAACTTGTCATTTGCACAACTATTCTAATCAAAAGCAATGCAATAATGAACCCGCTTCACATGCATAATTTGGATACGTGATATATCCACACGTGCATTTGATATTCATGTTTCTTGATTAGCACATGTATATCTAGTAAACTCGACACTGTAAAATGTATGATTCAAAATATAAAACAACGTGAAATGGTATGCAGCCAATTTCATTGACCCATATTGTTGTAACAATTTGATCCTGTACTTGCTACATATACACTATAAATATCGAAGACACTTTAAAATGTTTGTTTCTACTGTTGCTCTTGTTCTTGCTCTTGCCACCCCTGCAGTTTTTGCAGTCCCAACCATTCCGTCCACACAAGATGCCGTTGACGATCTTCCATTCTACTTTCCCAAATCCACTTACCAGCAGATTCCTTATGATCACTCATCCAGCCTCATGGCTTCGTCCAGTGCTGATCCAGTCAAAACTGGTGTTGCGTATCTCTGTGACAAACTCAATCTCACACCTAACGAGTTCAAGGTTTACAATAATTTCACAGACGGCGCAGGTGTAACACACATATATGGTGCACACATGGTTAATAATGCACGTGTAGCCAATCACCAAGCCGCAGTCCATATCCAGGACGGCCAGATTGTCTCGTACTCTGCTTCGTTTGGTACTGAAAGCCATTTTGCCAAAAGTGAGCTTTCAATTGCGGAACCCAAAACCAAACTGACGTTTGAGCAGGTTGCTGATATTGTGTCCAAGGCCAAGGGCTTGCTCGTTCATACCGAGTTTGATTACGAATTGGAGTATGTTCAACAAGGAGATGGCACGCTTGTGTATGCTTACAAATTTCAGCTTCGCGACAAGGATGTTAATTCTTGGATCCAAGTCTGGGCCGATGCTAACACTGGTATGGTATTTTGGGTTCAGGTATTGATTTTTGTGGAATCAGCACTAATCTGAATGTAAATGGATTGATACTAGGCAAACTGATCCAGGCTGTTGATTTCGCCCATCGTGCAACATACAAGGCTATCCAAGTTCCTGGTTTCAATCCCAATGACGGTGGGTTTTCAGACATCAAAGATCCAGAATACAAACCATCGTCGCCCAACGGATGGACAAACGGAACTGCCACTCAGGGTAACAACGTTAATGCTGTCGACTTTACAAAATCACCGCCAGCTCCAGGAACCGGCATTGATGGTGTGTTTGACACTAAATTCAATCCAGAAGCTGATCCCAACGATCCAGACAACATGCAGGCAGCTGCTGTAAATTTGTTTTATATTGGCAACCTGATGCACGATATCACATACCAGTATGGTTTCACCGAGGCTGCAGGTAATTTCCAAAATGACAACTTTGAAAAGGGCGGTAAAGGCGGTGATGCTATCAGTATTAGCATTCTGGACTCGTCGAGTGTCAACGATGCTGTATTCCTGACACCTTCTGATGGCCAGCCTGGTAAAATGAAAATGTTCCGATTTACCCGCGTCAAGCCTAACCGCAGTGGTGGTTTGGACAATCAAGTTCCTTTGCACGAATATGGTCATGGTGTTTCGACTCGTTTGACAGGTGGATCTTTGGCGCCTTTGTGCATGTCGGGCCATGAAACTAGAGGTATGAGCGAAGGTTGGTCCGACATATTTGCCATGATCGTGACTGCCAAAGAATCCGACAAAGCCGATACGCCAGTTATCCTTGGAGCGTATGTTATTAATAAACCCGAAGGTATTCGCTCGCATCCTTACACTACGGACATGAAAATCAACCCTTTGACATATGGCGACCTTAAAACCCGCACAGAGCTGCACGAGGCTGGTGAGGTGTGGGCAGCCATGCTTTGGGAAGTTTACTGGAACTTGGTCACCAAGAGTGGATTTTCTACCAATCTCTACGATGCCAAGGGCAAGGCTGGCAACATTGTTGCTATGCAGAATGTGATGGGTGGATTGATGCATCAGCCATGCAGTCCTAGCTTGGTCAATGCTCGTGATGCCATTATTGCGTCCGATGCAGCCTATTATAATGGGGCCAACAAGTGCGAGATTTGGAAGGGATTCGCCAAACGTGGTCTGGGAGTAAATGCAGCAGATTACACAAACGATTTCTCTGTTCCAGCAGAATGTGGTAGCGGTTCACCTCCACCTTTGACCACTGAAAAGGCTACCACCACTGAAAAGGCTACCACCACTGAAAAGGCTACCACAACTGAAAAGGCTACCACCACTGAAAAGGCTACCACCACCACTGAAAAAGCTACCACCACTGAAAAGGCTACCACCACCACGACAA
The DNA here is from genome assembly GCF_000203795.2 of Batrachochytrium dendrobatidis JAM81. Lineage (NCBI taxonomy): Eukaryota > Fungi > Chytridiomycota > Chytridiomycetes > Rhizophydiales > Batrachochytrium > Batrachochytrium dendrobatidis. Next base: position 412,839 of record NW_006281113.1, on the reverse strand, counting down.
AAGCTACCACCACTAAAAGGGTTACCACTACCGCAAGAGCTACCACCACTAAAAGAGCCACCACTACTCGTGGTCCTAAACCTACTTCTGGATGCACTCGCATGGACATTTGCTGCATCTATGTTGGAAAAAGCTGTGACCAAGACTAAATGCTCAAGTTTAGTAATGGCTTTTACAATTTATTAAATGAAAGTATATTGTAAAAATGTAAACAGTTTGTATTGGTATTGGTAATGATTATTTGGTTAGTGTTAATAGACTAATAGTATACTGTCATCTGGCAGTCAGTCTACACTTGCAGGCACGACACTATCATTCGTATAGTGCAAGTTGGTTTACAGTTTATTAAAAACAAGCTGATTTTTACAAATGATCGATATTGATTCATGGCAGTTAAACATCACTATTCAAACAGATACAACACTCTTGTTCGAATCTAACATTGTATTATTTATTGGGATTGAAATTGAAATTAATGTAGTTATTTGGGCTTGGAATCTCTTGGTCACTTTATCTCCCTCTTATTTGTGCAATAGCTGCTGCAAGTCTTGTCTCGGAGCTTTCCTTTACCCTGCCAGCTTCGGTATGCCTTTACTTTTTCTTTTTGAATATTCTTTTTCCTACTCCTCCAAGTATTTTCAAAAATCCTATTAATCCCTTTCTTCGCTTTGAAGGGCGTGCTGTTTTCTTTGTTTGACCCAAACCGCCCTTGTGTTTCTTCGATTTGGGTTTCTTTTGTTTAGCCTTCTCAATGGCTTCTTTAAGTCTGTCCCGCTCCTGTGACAGATCTTTTACTTTTTGCATATTTTGTGTTAGCTCTGGGCTTATCTGATATAGCGAACTCAAACTGTCCGATAATTGATTTGAACTACTTGGTTGTTGATCTGAACCACTTGGTTGTTGATCTGAACCACTTGTATGTTTACCCAAGCCGCCCTTGTGTTTCTTCGATTTGGGTTTCTTTTGTTTAGCCCTATCCAGAGCGTCTTTTAGTGCGTCCCGCTGCCGTGCCATATCATCTAATCTCGCCTTTTGTGCTAGTAGATCTGGACTCCACTGATGTTTCTGAATAAAATCATCCCAGTATTTTTCCGGTACGGACCCAGTCTGTCTAAGCTTGGTCACGGCATTTTTTAGTTCGATATTCTCCATTGCCATTTGTGCTAATCTCTCCACTTCTGATCTTAGCTCTGGGCTCAACTGACTTGCTTGATCCAAACCTTCATCCTTTGAGCGTTGATTCAACTCGGTTTCCCTTTGTTTAGCCTTTTCCAGGGCGTCTTTTAGTTTGTCTCGCTCCTCCTCCATGCTTTTTAAAATTGCCTTTTCTTCTGGTGTCATATTTACTGGTGGTATAGGCGAGCGAGCAAACATGTGCACATCTTGTTCTGATGATTCTAATGCACGACGCTGCAAGTTGGATTTATCATCTGAACTATCGGGAGAAACGGCTGCAAGAGCCATGCTAGAAGCACCGAGAATAATACTCCATTGAGCAAGTTTCATTATGCTGTATTGTTTGGAATGTGTTGGTTAGCACCAATGTATCGATCTCAATGCCTGTATAGTTTTCAAAATGAGATTGTTGCGTGTTTTTATACTCGACAAGGAGTAACAGTGGAGTTTGTTGTCAAAGCACTATCTGTATGAATAGGCTATTTTGGTCGTTACACGAAAGTTTTGTGGGTCACAAACTATATGAAAGGTTACAATGAATCTCGCGATTGAATCGGACTTTATCGCCCTATTTGGTTTTATCTCGAGTCTAACAAGTCTACACAGATTTGCATCTGCCTAAAGGGCGGCTACCATCTACTGAGCTCTGTACAATAACGGGCGACCCGCCCGGATACTTGACTAGTATGCTATTATCAGTCAACATATGCTTTTTGTGCCTCGAAACATTGGGGCCCTTGATAGCCAGAGCATCTGGGATAAACTGATTGATTTTGGTGTGATGTTGTAAAGGGATTTTCCTCCCTAAACTCAAGATTGGCTGCTTGCTACTAAACCACATCAGATCACAGGGATTGCTGAAATAACATGGTCAGGATTAGGGTTGAATGAGTATGTCCTGATGTGATCCTATTGGTCATATAGGACATCACTCGAGCTTCGACAAGTAAAGTTGCATCAGATTGAATTGCATATTCGCCATTCATGATTTTATAGTTATACAAAGTCATTGTCTTGCCAATCAGTTTGCTTTACATGTGCCAAACTTGGTGTGGTAGATATGCTACTATATAGTACTAGTATCAAAATCAATTGATAAGCATAATGGAGCAGGTTGGTTCAGGAAACGGTGTCTGATGGCTGTAGACTGGCAATGCTATCCAGAATCCATTTTCAACAGACTCCAAAACAATGTTTCGACTTTACAGCATCAATGAAACAATGGAATGCCAAATGGAGTATCAAATGGAGTATCAAATCAAATACCAAATGGAGACCAAAATAGATGAACTAGCCCAGCAATCGGAATGAGATATGATGTAATACATGCAATAAATATACACATGGCTTGTAGCACAGGATCAGTGACTGATATACCGATAATTGCATTCATTTCACATATATTGAGCAAGTGGGGTAAAACAGATATGAATGGAGTGTATGAATCGCTCAAAACACATTTGGTTTATAAGTGCACCTGCACCTGCAATTGCAATCGCAATCGCAATCAAGCACTTGGAGTCAAAAGTATCCAAAGCAATATGCTAGATACTGCAGTTCAATTACCAGCAGTGTTCACTTTACAAATCCAACTCTGTAATATATCATCAGACAACAGCCAGTAATATTTGCTACGTCATCAACTCGATACATGTCGAGTATCCTGATTTAATCTTACTGCAGATTTAAACTATTTGGCTGATCAACCGACTCGAATGTTGATGGATTACTATGCCAATCGACTGGTTTGACCCGATATCACCACACTTGACATGCCAACACATGCGACATATGATGGAGTGTGTAATTGCAGTTTGATTGATTCAATATTGTGTTACGACATGTGTTACAACATCAGTCACCATGTGGGTTATAGTTTGTATATCCAACAACACATTGGAGTGATTGATTGTTGCTCCGATCGATCGAATGTCAATATGTT
>NW_006281113.1:403493-409177 GCF_000203795.2 Batrachochytrium dendrobatidis JAM81 | reverse complement strand
ATTGCATCAGTGATTGGTATATGCAATTGATATACACCATGTCCGAGTCTGATACATGTCGATATATGCGTGTCAATCAGCAATGCATATTTGTGGTCATTACAGTCAAATGTGAGTCGAGTCGATCATTAAACCAACGAATCAATGATTGCAGTCTAAATGTAGTGCGATTTGATACAACATGACAATATATTGTCCGACAGGTTCAACATACACAACACCGATATCCAATACATCACACATGAATACACTGCATATACAAGCAGTAGCAATGACCAATCAAACTAAACAGTGACAGAGTTACTCATCAACATATACTCGATCATCAGTCGAGTCTGCATATATCAACCAGTTGCAACACGTCATAATCAATGTGGATTGTATTGCTCACCAATCGATCATGACAGCTAACCAATACCAATCATGTAGTCAATACAATCACCAACATATCGATGATTGTTGACTTGTGGTTACAACTCGCCAATTGTATCCAATGTTACAGGTGATGCACATCTGATTACTGCAAATCAACAACTTGCCAATCATATCATAGTGTGTATTATCAACGGACCATGCAATTACAAATCAATGTATACGTGATCAACATTTGATATTTGATGGTGATGAATCAACCATGATTGATTGTATCATACAACTAATACAGTTGCATTGTCTGGTATTGATGATCGACCCATTCATGTCAAACAGTAACTAATGTGTGTATATCGAGTTTGGGTTGCATGGACACATCAAGGTGATTGATAACGAGTACAACGTGATGATATAAACCCAATATTATATGAATATCCAAGTTGATGAATCGTGTCGAGTTGAATGCAAAATATCATTAAACCACGACATGTTTGAATCATGTCAACCACAGCATATATTGATGACCATCCAACAACTGGATGTTAGATCAGTTGCATATAGTTTTACTTGCCATGTGCTTATTTGTTCATATTGTGGCACACTGGCCCTTTTTAAGATGGATAAGGGTGGGATACACAATCAGCCATGTGATATTTGAATGTGTAGTTGAGTAGCGGCTTAATCAAGGTTACAAGCTACCATAAAGGAATATCCTTTTCGGGTTACTTCGGCATTGATAACAATAAACTGATAGTAGCCCTAGTAGCACCAGCCCTTTAAGACGGATACCCGGTGAGTATGCTTTTCATATTATCCGATCGATAATGGATATAAATACGACCCAAAACCGACGTGTTGAATGACATTTATTACAACTTGCTCAACCAAACCAGTACAATGAAACTCACAATATTGGCATCAATACTGCTTGCTTGCTCAGTTACTACGGCTAGCCCAGTCAATCCCAGTGCAAGTGCAAGTTTAAGTACCGAATCTATTCTTTTGGCAGATCTTTCCAGCGCAGCTATATTTCTAGAAGTTTCTAGTGAAGATGATCAAAGTCAAATTGAGCTAAGCACATTTCCAGTCGAGGATCAAGATCTCGTCAAAGACTACCTTAGTAAAGTAATAAACCTTCCAAAAGCACCTGAATCGGTAAAGAATCAGATTGCTGCTCAAAAAGAACGTATAGCCGAGCTAGATAAACAGTATCAGCAACTGATCCATAAATCTCAAGAAAAAAGCCATACTTCACAGTATAAAGATAAAGTCGAGAGAGCTAAACTTGAACTCAAAGCCCAATCTCTTGAACTTTTTAATCTTGAAAAACAAGATGATGTGCTCAAGTCCGAATATGATACAGCATTGTTTGATCTAAATCGGATACAAAGAAAAGCCGCACAATCCTTACTTCAAAGATATGAATACGCTTCATCAGTTAGGTTGTGTTTACGCTTTGGAACGAAAGTCTATAGTTTAGAGATCAAGCGCCGACTCCGCAATAGGGTGCTGAGACGGCCAGCGGCATCCGAGGAAAGATCTGCCGATGAAACCCCGAGTCCACCACAACAAGAAATTCAAAATTCACTTCCATCATATCAAGATATAATGGGGGATACTGAAGAATATGAAGTAGGCCTGGAAAACTTTGAGGTTGAACCTCCATCATATGACGAAGTAATGCTGAACCCTGAAAATTTTCCCAAAGATCTGGAAACCCATACTACCGAGCCGTCATTAGTGGAAACGTCTATAACTCAACCCACTCAGACATTCTCTAGCGTTTCATCCACTCAAATATCATCTAGTGTTTCATCCAGCATGCAGACAGATTCACCCAGTATGCAGACAGCTTCACCCAATATGCAGACAGCTCCATCCAGTATGCAGACAGCTTCACCCAGTCGACGGAGAGTTTTACCCACTATACGAGTAGTTTATCCCAGTCGACAGAGAAACTTGCCTAATTTACGGATAACTTTGCCCAATTTTATGAAAAAATCCAAGTCATCCTTGAATCAACCCAGACGTGACGATTCATCTGATTGATTTGAATGTTAATTTAGAGTAGTTTTAACCGATTCAATTCTATTTTTACTTGAATAAAATATATCCGATTATTTCATATAGTCTTGGTTGTCATGATATTATTATACATCGACACTTGTGTCAGAATTTTAGGAGCTTCATGATTTGTAGTAAAGTCTAAAGTAGAATATAATCTGTAACTGTTAATAATTATCAAAAAAGAACAAATCAGAAGTGTAATGAAAGTTGCACAGTAATCCAAAATAAACAGATTTGGGGTTTTCAGGAATAGTCAAAAGGTGTAATAAAGTAATTAGAAAGTTGAAATAGTTTGAAGAGTTGTTTATTGATAAGAAAATATCTTGGCTTCTATAGTAGTCAATTGTTTGTGTCTTGTGATACAAACAAGTAGCATGTTTGCTAATTAGTGGTTGTAGACAGTAGTAACTAGCCAATAGTATCGATTCCTGTAATTCGCCAATTTAATAATAACACCATTTACCCGTTACTGGGGACTCGAATCCCAAAAAATGGGGATAATGGAGTTTGGAGCATATGGATTAGTGATGAAGGGTTTAATTTGAAGATTTAAAGTGGATGTTATTAGAACTAGTTTTGCCACAGGTTGCTGGTTAGAAGTATCTGTCTGGATATTCCAACATCCATCATATGTCGCATGTGTTGGCATGTCAAGTGTGGTGATATCGGGCCAAAACAGTCGATTGGCATAGTAATCCATCAACATTCGAGTCGGTTGATCAGCCAAATAGTTTAAATCTGCAGTAAGATTAAATCAGGATACTCGACATGTATCGAGTTGATGACGTAGCAAATATTACTGGCTGTTGTCTGATGATATATTACAGAGTTGGATTTGTAAAGTGAACACTGCTGGTAATTGAACTGCAGTATCTAGCATATTGCTTTGGATACTTTTGACTCCAAGTGCTTGATTGCGATTGCGATTGCAGGTGCAGGTGCACTTATAAACCAAATGTGTTTTGAACGATTCATACACTCCATTCATATCTGTTTTACCCCACTTGCTCAATACATGTGAAATGAATGCAATGATCGGTATATCAGTCACTGATCCTGTGCTACAAGCCATGTGTATATTTATTGCATGTATTACATCATATCTCATTCCGATTGCTGGGCTAGTTCATCTATTTTGGTCTCCATTTGATATTTGATTTGATACTCCATTTGGCATTCCACTGTTTCATTGATGCTGTAAAGTCGAAACATTGTTTTGGAGTCTGTTGAAAATGGATTCTGGATAGCATTGCCAGTCTACAGCCATCAGACACCGTTTCCTGAACCAACCTGCTCCATTATGCTTATCAATTGATTTTGATACTAGTACTATATAGTAGCATACCTACCACACCAAGTTTGGCACATGCAAAGCAAACTGATTGGCAAGACAATGACTTTGTATAACTATAAAATCATGAATGGCGAATATGCAATTCAATCTGATGCAACTTTACTTGTCGAAGCTCGAGTGATGTCCTATATGACCAATAGGATCACATCAGGACATACTCATTCAACCCTAATCCTGACCATGTTATTTCAGCAATCCCTGTGATCTGATGTGGTTTAGTAGCAAGCAGCCAATCTTGAGTTTAGGGAGGAAAATCCCTTGACAACATCACACCAAAATCAATCAGTTTATCCCAGATGCTCTGGCTATCAAGGGCCCCAATGTTTCGAGGCACAAAAAGCATATGTTGACTGATAATAGCATACTAGTCAAGTATCCGGGCGGGTCGCCCGTTATTGTACAGAGCTCAGTAGATGGTAGCCGCCCTTTAGGCAGATGCAAATCTGTGTAGACTTGTTAGACTCGAGATAAAACCAAATAGGGCGATAAAGTCCGATTCAATCGCGAGATTCATTGTAACCTTTCATATAGTTTGTGACCCACAAAACTTTCGTGTAACGACCAAAATAGCCTATTCATACAGATAGTGCTTTGACAACAAACTCCACTGTTACTCCTTGTCGAGTATAAAAACACGCAACAATCTCATTTTGAAAACTATACAGGCATTGAGATCGATACATTGGTGCTAACCAACACATTCCAAACAATACAGCATAATGAAACTTGCTCAATGGAGTATTATTCTCGGTGCTTCTAGCATGGCTCTTGCAGCCGTTTCTCCCGATAGTTCAGATGATAAATCCAACTTGCAGCGTCGTGCATTAGAATCATCAGAACAAGATGTGCACATGTTTGCTCGCTCGCCTATACCACCAGTAAATATGACACCAGAAGAAAAGGCAATTTTAAAAAGCATGGAGGAGGAGCGAGACAAACTAAAAGACGCCCTGGAAAAGGCTAAACAAAGGGAAACCGAGTTGAATCAACGCTCAAAGGATGAAGGTTTGGATCAAGCAAGTCAGTTGAGCCCAGAGCTAAGATCAGAAGTGGAGAGATTAGCACAAATGGCAATGGAGAATATCGAACTAAAAAATGCCGTGACCAAGCTTAGACAGACTGGGTCCGTACCGGAAAAATACTGGGATGATTTTATTCAGAAACATCAGTGGAGTCCAGATCTACTAGCACAAAAGGCGAGATTAGATGATATGGCACGGCAGCGGGACGCACTAAAAGACGCTCTGGATAGGGCTAAACAAAAGAAACCCAAATCGAAGAAACACAAGGGCGGCTTGGGTAAACATACAAGTGGTTCAGATCAACAACCAAGTGGTTCAGATCAACAACCAAGTAGTTCAAATCAATTATCGGACAGTTTGAGTTCGCTATATCAGATAAGCCCAGAGCTAAAACAAAATATGCAAAAAGTAAAAGATCTGTCACAGGAGCGGGACAGACTTAAAGAAGCCATTGAGAAGGCTAAACAAAAGAAACCCAAATCGAAGAAACACAAGGGCGGTTTGGGTCAAACAAAGAAAACAGCACGCCCTTCAAAGCGAAGAAAGGGATTAATAGGATTTTTGAAAATACTTGGAGGAGTAGGAAAAAGAATATTCAAAAAGAAAAAGTAAAGGCATACCGAAGCTGGCAGGGTAAAGGAAAGCTCCGAGACAAGACTTGCAGCAGCTATTGCACAAATAAGAGGGAGATAAAGTGACCAAGAGATTCCAAGCCCAAATAACTACATTAATTTCAATTTCAATCCCAATAAATAATACAATGTTAGATTCGAACAAGAGTGTTGTATCTGTTTGAATAGTGATGTTTAACTGCCATGAATCAATATCGATCATTTGTAAAAATCAGCTTGTTTTTAATAAACTGTAAA
>NW_006281113.1:400980-403393 GCF_000203795.2 Batrachochytrium dendrobatidis JAM81 | reverse complement strand
CAACTTGCACTACACGAATGATAATGTCGTGCCTGCAAGTGTAGACTGACTGCCAGATGACAGTATACTATTAGTCTATTAGTGGTGGTAGCTCTTTCGGTAGTGGTAACCCTGTTAGTGGTGGTAAATCTGCCGGTAGTGGTAGCTCTATTAGTTGTGGTAAATCTTGCGGTAGTGGTAGCTTTATCAGTTGTGGTAGCCTTTTCAGTTGTGGTAGCCTTTTCAGTGGTGGTAGCCTTTTCAGTTGTGGTAGCCTTTTCAGTGGTCAAAGGTGGAGGTGAACCGCTACCACATTCTGCTGGAACAGAGAAATCGTTTGTGTAATCTGCTGCATTTACTCCCAGACCACGTTTGGCGAATCCCTTCCAAATCTCGCACTTGTTGGCCCCATTATAATAGGCTGCATCGGACGCAATAATGGCATCACGAGCATTGACCAAGCTAGGACTGCATGGCTGATGCATCAATCCACCCATCACATTCTGCATAGCAACAATGTTGCCAGCCTTGCCCTTGGCATCGTAGAGATTGGTAGAAAATCCACTCTTGGTGACCAAGTTCCAGTAAACTTCCCAAAGCATGGCTGCCCACACCTCACCAGCCTCGTGCAGCTCTGTGCGGGTTTTAAGGTCGCCATATGTCAAAGGGTTGATTTTCATGTCCGTAGTGTAAGGATGCGAGCGAATACCTTCGGGTTTATTAATAACATACGCTCCAAGGATAACTGGCGTGTCGGCTTTGTCGGATTCTTTGGCAGTCACGATCATGGCAAATATGTCGGACCAACCTTCGCTCATACCTCTAGTTTCATGGCCCGACATGCACAAAGGCGCCAAAGATCCACCTGTCAAACGAGTCGAAACACCATGACCATATTCGTGCAAAGGAACTTGATTGTCCAAACCACCACTGCGGTTAGGCTTGACGCGGGTAAATCGGAACATTTTCATTTTACCAGGCTGGCCATCAGAAGGTGTCAGGAATACAGCATCGTTGACACTCGACGAGTCCAGAATGCTAATACTGATAGCATCACCGCCTTTACCGCCCTTTTCAAAGTTGTCATTTTGGAAATTACCTGCAGCCTCGGTGAAACCATACTGGTATGTGATATCGTGCATCAGGTTGCCAATATAAAACAAATTTACAGCAGCTGCCTGCATGTTGTCTGGATCGTTGGGATCAGCTTCTGGATTGAATTTAGTGTCAAACACACCATCAATGCCGGTTCCTGGAGCTGGCGGTGATTTTGTAAAGTCGACAGCATTAACGTTGTTACCCTGAGTGGCAGTTCCGTTTGTCCATCCGTTGGGCGACGATGGTTTGTATTCTGGATCTTTGATGTCTGAAAACCCACCGTCATTGGGATTGAAACCAGGAACTTGGATAGCCTTGTATGTTGCACGATGGGCGAAATCAACAGCCTGGATCAGTTTGCCTAGTATCAATCCATTTACATTCAGATTAGTGCTGATTCCACAAAAATCAATACCTGAACCCAAAATACCATACCAGTGTTAGCATCGGCCCAGACTTGGATCCAAGAACTAACATCCTTGTCGCGAAGCTGAAATTTGTAAGCATACACAAGCGTGCCATCTCCTTGTTGAACATACTCCAATTCGTAATCAAACTCGGTATGAACGAGCAAGCCCTTGGCCTTGGACACAATATCAGCAACCTGCTCAAACGTCAGTTTGGTTTTGGGTTCCGCAATTGAAAGCTCACTTTTGGCAAAATGGCTTTCAGTACCAAACGAAGCAGAGTACGAGACAATCTGGCCGTCCTGGATATGGACTGCGGCTTGGTGATTGGCTACACGTGCATTATTAACCATGTGTGCACCATATATGTGTGTTACACCTGCGCCGTCTGTAAAGTTATTGTAAACCTTGAACTCGTTAGGTGTGAGATTGAGTTTGTCACAGAGATACGCAACACCAGTTTTGACTGGATCGGTATTAGACGAAGCCATGAGGCTGGATGAGTGATCATAAGGAATCTGCTGGTAAGTGGATTTGGGAAAGTAGAATGGAAGATCGTCAACGGCATCTTGTGTGGACGGAATGGTTGGGACTGCAAAAACTGCAGGGGTGGCAAGAGCAAGAACAAGAGCAACAGTAGAAACAAACATTTTAAAGTGTCTTCGATATTTATAGTGTATATGTAGCAAGTACAGGATCAAATTGTTACAACAATATGGGTCAATGAAATTGGCTGCATACCATTTCACGTTGTTTTATATTTTGAATCATACATTTTACAGTGTCGAGTTTACTAGATATACATGTGCTAATCAAGAAACATGAATATCAAATACACGTGTGGATATATCACATATCCAAATTATGCATGTGAAACGGGTTCATTATTGCATTGCTTTTGATTAGAATAGTTGTGCAAATGACAAGTT
>NW_006281113.1:386683-400832 GCF_000203795.2 Batrachochytrium dendrobatidis JAM81 | reverse complement strand
CAAATGCCAAATTCAAACTGACAAGGCTGGACTGTTGGTATTTGTTAACGAGCTACCATAACATCGAATTTGAGTGTTTAACATGTACATGAAGCGTCCGTTTCACATCACTGACAGGTTTAGTTTGTATTGACTGTACGCATATCCTGCATGTGTTCAAAGACTTGTTGGAGCATGGATCGACTTTGAATACTCAAAAGTGGGCATACTATCAGTAATATAAGTTGCTTGAACTGATGGTATGCATGTTTATATACCAAGTTTGTCATATCACTATACCATTTGTGATCATGAATGGTTGCAGTTTCATCCACATCACACTGATTCAATCATGTGGTAAATGGAATGACTGAAATACGTTTTTCATTTGAAGATTGAAATGGCCAGATTTGAGTTGATAAGCAAAAGCAGTGTAATAAGCAAACGTGTTGATTGGTCACCACTGTAATCAATTTGTAGATCGGATAAATGTGCGGCTAATTATGGGTGATGAGATAATACGGTAAATGAAAAAGGATATTATTGAGCAAGCAAATCTCGAATCACAAGCAATCTCAACAAAACATTAACTGGCAATGCATCAGTTGCTTGATTCCAGATATGAGCTGTATAATTGAAATGGTCAATACCAGTCCAATCTTGGGTTATTCAAAATATTGCAGTCATGACAATGGTCAGTCAAACAGATTGGATCATTACAAGATGGTGTTGCATTGCTGATGCAAAAGCAGCAGTCGATGATGTGAGTAAAAAACCAAGTAGGTAGAATGTGGGCTCACTTGCAAGTGTGACTGCACGCTCATGTATAAATGAACAGTACCATGCATACAGTGGATACGACAGCTGCCAATGAATGGGATTATGCTGTGTTACAGTTGATCATGTTGATATGAAATGGTTGATTGCGATCGTTGCTCGAATTGTTGGTGTATTGTACAATTTTGCGGTTACAAGATCAATGACCACATGTATTGTGATGTAATGCCAGGTATACCATGGTTGAATCTGTTATGCTGGAATTTGGGTACTAATCACATGATATAGAAACAACAGAGTTGCCAAGACCAATCAATGTGCAAGTGAATGGTTGTTGAATGGAAAAATGTCAGATTAGTGTTTGCAAGACTAATGAAATGTGGACCATTGTAATACTTGCTGTAGTATACCATGTTGCACTGTTGATATCGCAGATCCAGTATCGACATGATCGTCTAAATATACAGTATTGATTGTCAAATACTGCAGAGTATCGTGCAGTATCATGAAATATCATGTAATGAATGTCAGTCTATTGATACTCGTGTATCAAACAATTACGATTGATTGTGCATGTGTCGTTGTTTTTACACTCGGTTGTATCATATTGACTGGAATGCATATCAATCGCGACACTGGACTCGATAATATTACGAGTTTAAACTATACTGATATGACTATACATCAACGTGCCAGTATGCATCTTGTTAGACAAATAATAGCGTATGTCTTTGTATAGGACTGTGTTGGGATATGTAATCTGTTGACTTGCACTGAGTATGTGTATCTGGACTGTGATCACCAACTGTAATATCACAACCACCTTTTATGGAAGATCTATAGTAATTAAGAACCCTCGATAATGGTATTTAAGCAATGGCCCACATAGCTTTCTTGTGTACTCTCCCACTTTATAAATACACTTTTCCTCCTTGTTAATAAAACGACTCGATTAGTTTATTGGCTTATTTCTTCAAGCTCTTTGATTGACTGTGATCTATTTCCAGACTACGATAAACACCAATATGCCGTCATATGTTCACGATCTCCAATATTAAACACACTACACTAAATAATCGAGTGCCAAACAATCTGTAAACAAAGCAAACCACCACTCTAATTCATTATTTGCCACAAATTACTGACCGATCAAGTGTCGTTGGGATATATAACATACTATCAAGACTTGTAATATGTCGAGTTGCAACAACATTAAATGCATAAATGTCCATTTTTAATGGTATTGATTGTTGTATAATGGCTTGAGCAACTTTCTAAACAGCGAAATTCAAGACAATTCACACGATTTAAATATTTGGAAATTAGTCAAATTTACACCAGAATTAATGTCTCATTAATGTGAGACATTACTAGTGTGAGAGTGTTGACTTGCATTGTGTGAGACATTAGTAGTGTGTGAATGTGAGACATTTCTGAATAGTTTAACAATCAAAAACCATCAACAATGACGTTTGAACTGGAATTCACATGACTTTCTTGTCTCCTATTTTATAAACACACTCACTTTCTTGTTAATAAACAACACAATCGAATATTGATTCATTCCATCACATCTTCAATCAACTGTAACACACTTGACAACAATGACAATCATCAATATGCCATCATATGTTCACGATCCTCAAATCCAAAAGTCAATTTGAAAACCCCATTTTTAAGCATCTACAAGTCTGCAATATCAGATTTGTGGCTGGTACATAATAGGTTGCCAATAAAAGTCGACAAATTGAGCAACTGCAATGTGCCTTGCTGTATGATAGTAACATACCAGAAATTATCAATGCTTTCAAAATCAAAAGTCTGCAAACGATGTCACTGCTGGCTTGTAGCCTCTGTTTACAAACCTACAATCAACATATTCACTGGATTCGTATAATGGTAAATGCTGAACCACAAACCGCTGATGATATTATTATGGACGATGCTCATATTATTGGAAATCAAACGATTGGTGCAGTTTCAGATGCTGTTTCATCACACAGAAAGTCTTGCTACAGAGTCTGAATACAATAGCAGTGAATCTGCAGTTTGACCAACACAGTCAATAATTATCGTTTGAAACTCGAATCAAGTGATGATGTTGCTGTTTCAGATGCACTCAATGTCATGAATGCAGTAACATTGAAACCAACTCAAACCATTGATCATGAACCAATTTACCGTGTCTTGATAAAAACACTGATAAACCATCATTCATACATGAGCTTGTCAAAAGTATGAACTGATTGCTGATCAGATGTTTAAAGTGGAACTTAAAACAGTTCAACTCAATGTGCAGCTTTCCAACGACTTTCCCGCTACAAAAAATACAGTCTTGGAACTCAAAGTGTACATCAACAATACTTGTGTGTATTGACCATCAATGATGTTGTTGGTGTAGCATACACAATGTGCATTGCATAAACGCTTGTTTGTTTGCTGGAGCTATTTCAAGCAAGCAAAAATACTAAAAGGTTCAGTTTGATGAATGTCTGGTGTATATTTACAATGAATTCAAACTCGAGAGATTGTCGTACTTTGCATACAAGACATACTACAATCTATTACAACAATATCGTGTATTTCAATATGCACCCATTCGATTTACAACAGTGGCATAAACATCATCACATTTGAACAATGGTTCAGTCGTACAAAGTCCAATAACAGCCATGAATTGTATCAGACATGAACATACTGGTGCAAAATTCACATCAAATAACACACCGCAACAAACATGTTTCTGGTAGATGGTGGAATTGATGTCATTGATTTTCAAGTACACGATATTGGTGTTGAATGATTCAATAAACTATACTCATCGACGTTGTGTACTTTTTTCAGTTGCATCGTTTCTGATTCCGAGTTTGAAGCATAATAGTTGCGACAGCGCTGTTGTCCAATTTGCTTGTTGTTGTGAATAGTAATCATGATACCACTTGTTTGACGCTTCCTGTTGTTGAACTGGATATGGATGTCAAATTTGGATGCCAAATTTTGATGCATTGCAAGTAACTGTTGTAGTTTTTGATCGAGTCAATGAATGGCATTTATAGTTGCTCTAGAAAACAAGTTGTTTGAAATGTCCTGTCGTATGTCATATGTTTTGTTGTTTTCATGTTCACTAATTGTTGATAATGCATCCAATTGATTTCTGTTTTGACACTGCTTATTTGTCATTGTTGGATCTGGGTTTCTGGATTCAGTAACAAACGTTTCAGCAATTTGGATGTGTTCAAATTCATAATACTTGCAAGTCTGAATTATTTGATCATCATCTGAAATTGGATACGAGTAATCATTTCCACTAACCACAGTATACATAGTATACACAGCATTACTGTATATTGACTTGTATTTTACTCAAAGTTTTGTACATTCAGTATTCCAACACAATTTCCAACATTGATTGAATGGTTTGCAGTGTTTGTTTTAATTGAACCACTTGATGGATCACTTTCATATCTTGATTCAGCAATATCACCAACTGCACAATGATGGATGTGATTGTAGTCAAACACAATATATTGCAAGACATTAACGTATTGGTTAGTTTTAGTATATTCTTGATAAAAGGCAATGATGCTTTGTAATGGTGTGTTGAATCCTTCAATCAAACATTGTATGTTGTGATTTCCAACAGTGACAGTGACATGACAAACACCTTTTGCTTGTGACAGACTTGAAATCTATGGCTAGCAGACTCGATTGCTGTCAATTGAATAACAATATGCTATTGAACATCAAGTATCAATCCGATTGCAT
Source organism: Batrachochytrium dendrobatidis JAM81 (assembly GCF_000203795.2). NCBI lineage: Eukaryota > Fungi > Chytridiomycota > Chytridiomycetes > Rhizophydiales > Batrachochytrium > Batrachochytrium dendrobatidis. The sequence goes on along the minus strand of NW_006281113.1, from coordinate 396,311 downwards.
CTGTAGTATTAGATACCCTACTAAACACATCAATTCCACACAAATATTTGTATGCAGCACTGCATGTTGAATATTTAGAAAGGTCGACCAAATCAATTTGCCATTGGCTGTTGATCGTTAGCAAAATACACAGTGATGAGACTATATGCTGGTATTTGACGTGATTGTTTATAAAGTTGATAGACCTGTCGCTGTTCAAGAAAAGCTTCGATTGTGACATTGTAGCTTGTTTGCCGAGTTTCAGATATAGTTTCCGTGCTAAAGTCAAACCACACTTTGGATCGTTTGTCATTAAACAACTTGATCCCATCTTGGTTAACGAGTACGTATTCATTTGATTGTTCTTGACTCTGAATGCATTATTGACACTATTGTGTAACCTTTCTGTTTAATACATCCAGATAGTTTTGGTTTGGTTTGGCATTGTGTTTCTTGTTGATTCGGTTTAAACTAAACCTGTTTGCATTACAGTAGTACATTTTACTTGCCAGTGGTATGATATAATCACTTTTGTACACTGGTTTGAACAAACCAGGTGTTCTGCCATCACACAATGTGTCGAGTATTGTCAGTTTGAATTAATCAAATAGATGTAGTTTTACTATTTGCTTCAAATAATGTCCCGAGATAGCAAAATGTGTCAAATTTGTATCCATTACACAGTACTGAAAGTCATGCCAGTCAATGTAACAATCCATAAAATCATAATAAAACAGAAATATTTGTAACGTTGCCAATCAGTACACTTGGAACCAGCGTGGACTGACAGACTTTATTTGGACAGTGTTTTGTTGAAATAAAACTCATACTTGATTCAAGTCTTGATGAACTATATATAACTTTAGCTTTGTGGATACTCGATCTAATCGTAATCATTGATGTGTATGACATGCAATACAATACCAAATACACGTATTGTTGATTAAGCTTTGGAATGACAATACTTTTGTTGTTTATGATGAAATCAGACAACTTTATTGATGAACATATATGCATTTGTTCTGAAAAAGTCGGTATTAAGACATGTTCATATATTGATTCAATGATCCACCTTGAATTTGGTCGCGCCAATTGTTCCATGATATCATCCCAGCAAGTTGTTTAAAAGTATCATCAATTGATATGTTAACCAATAGGTGCTCATTGATATTAAAAAATGAAGTATTTACAGATGGGTAACCCAGAATTGGTTCATCAGTTTCAACATTACGTAAAATGGATCCAAATTCAATATCAAACCAATACCTCTGTTTTGGATTGTGGTGATTTGTTAGTATGTTTTGTCGTAATTCATCAACCCAAAGTACAAATGCCTACTCCATTTGATAGTTTTTGATTGTGGTTTAAATGGACATTTCTTAATATGGTACCGAGAATATAACCGTTTCATTTCCTTCTTTTGAAACTCTATTAATTGTAAATATGCTATTGTTCCTTCGACTCCACTACTGAAGCATGTTATTCGCTTTCTAAATCGTAGTTTCACTTGCTTGATCTCTGCTCATCTTATTCCCATCAATAAGGCTATCATTACTTTAATATCATTTCGTCTCTTCCTTCCGGTAGATAACAGCATATCCATCGACCTTTCTTCATTTATCATTAAATAGTTGACCTTGTAGAGACCCACATTGTTTGTATTTTCGTCCAATTGGTTATTCATTTTCAACAAATTTGATGTACTTCAAGAAAATAAAAGTTTATTTTTTCGTTTCAAACGAATTAAACGAAACTTATTTTGTTTGTGTATCTCAAACCAATACGATTGAATCCTTTCTGTTAAATATGATGATTGATTATGGTCCTGTTACAGACCCAAAAGAGGTTCCTGTCGGAACTATTAGAATGGGCCAGAATAGAAGAATTTACATTGTAAAGTTGATTAATAACAGAAAGATTTGGGTTTCATTTCAAAGAATATTTCGTTGACTTCCAAAAATTTATTTTCTTTGCGTTGAATATAAAACATCAATGTTAGTGATTCCAAGTTGCTGTCTGCGTTCCAAGCATATCCGAAGCATTCCTATCAATCAAATTATCCTTGACCCTGCGAATAAACACAAGTATATTATCGAAGAGAAACTTTCAACAAATAACACTCTTTCCAAAGTAGTAGCTCCATATTTCGGCGAAGAAGAACCTCTTGCATTGGATGTCGATGACAAACATCTGAAAATTGCTAATCCCAAACGGTTTAATCCTTCTGTTTTGATGAAAAACGTATAGCTGAATTAGAGGATAAAGTAGAACAACTAAATAAACACGTGAAGTTGTCATCCAGATACGAACAAATCAAGTACTACCTTGGAGATGAAAAATACTATTCAGACGACAAGTATTTATACACAGCGCGCAATGGAATTGTGTATGCTGCGAAAATCAATGGCACATTAGAACAAACCGAAGACACATTAGAAGAGTTTATCAAATCGAGTTGGAAAAAGCCAGACCTACTGCATTCCTTGATGCTTGAACAAAAGCGACTCCAAACAAAATGGTTGGACGTGTTGACCAAGGAATCCATAGAAAAAGAAATACATTTTTAAAAAGGATGCTGAACAAGCCCACCAAAAAATTCATCGTCACTAACATACGACTTTGAATCTTCATCCTCACGATCAAATGAACTTTGTACAAATTCAGTCTTTCGTACATTTTGTTGGATGGCTGCCAGATCTTCTAATGCCGGTAACTCTTTACACGTCCTGAATGAGTTGATCGTTAGAATCGATTGAAGTTCAAAGACTTTATTTGATGGATACTTGGAGTATGCATCAACTCGCATTGAGTTTGGAAAGAGCACGACCATTGTACATTTATCCTCATACCTTTTCCCTAGTAATATCATTTCATTCAGAATAACCACAAAATTGGATTGTAGTTTATGTGTATTGATAATTTTGACTCTGTTAGAATTCCACGCAAGTGTGACAACAGTGCCAGCGAACCTTTTGTTTCTCGGTTGTTCTTTTCGGCCCACTCCAATAGCTCGCATTTTGTAATGATATGGCTTTTAAAATCTTCGGGTTTCACCATTTCTTCACAAAAGTAGCATTTTGCTATGCCGTAAATGCAAGTCGCTACGTGATTCTCCAAGTTCCATTCAAACACAGAATTTGCACATAGAGAATGAAGACATTCTGTTAGATATTCACGTAAGTCTCTTTCCAAGAGTATGTTTTTAAACAGGCTGTTGTCTCTACAGGATGGACAGCTCTCAGACTTAAATTTCGTTGAACACAGGGCAAACAAAATGCAGCGCACCATTATATTGGTAAAAAGGAGGGTGTATGAATTCAAAACAGATGATACATCGTAGGTCGTCGATGTGAATTGTATGTTGGATGATAATTTCCTTGTTTTCGCTCATTTTATACATCTACTATAGATTTTAATATTTCTTAATCCGACTTCATAGCTCCTATTATACATTTAGCGGGAATTCCGGCTGGAAACCAAAAACGGTATTCTTCGGTGCTTTACCCTTACTACTTAACTGCATATTCAACTATATAATCAAAGTACATCAAAACTATTGCAATTGGTCCGGTGATCAAACACTCCCATAATGAACACTCTTGCATTATACAAGAAAAAAGCTTAATAATGCTCTAAGCAAAGTAGCATCCCTTACTTTGGTGATGCCAAATCATTGGAATTAACGGTGAACGAAAAACATTTGAAGTTGTTGAATCCAAAAATAGCCAATACCAATTCAATAATCAAAAACTGAATCTGCAAATTAAAAGTCAAATTTCAACAACTCAACTCACAACCTAGTTCAAAAAGCAAATACAACCAAATCAACAACTTAATCAATAGTCAACAGGTATTGGAAGATCACAAATGTACATTTATAATCGTAAATGGCATTGTATACGCAATAAATAATACTGCCAATTTAGACGAACCAGTCAAGTTACAAGACTATGTTGCTTCAACTTGGAAAGATCATCAACTGTTACACTCTTGATGGTTGGTCAACAGCGACTCCAAACCAAACTATTGAATATTTTATGCAACAACTGCATTGACAGAGTTGTTCAATCATGAGTATAACTGCAGCGTTGAGCCCATGGTTGATATGGTTATGAGTCCGATCAACAAGTATCTACATTGGCGATTGACCTGTTATCAACCGTTTGCAGTGATATTGTCAATCAAAATGATACAATATTGGATCAGTTTGAACTGTGTGTCTTGTCTTGTCGATTGTATATTTGACATTGAACAATATCATAATATCGACTTGATTGACAACTGAAATCATGCAATGGTTGGTGATTGTATCAGTTGTCATGGCCCAGTAAATGCAGTGGAGTATGTCGAAATGCATTGATTATGTGAACATCATCAATCAAATTACCAGCGGTATTCGATCATATCATCCAATTGATTATTTAATCTCATAGTCAATGCATTTCAACAGTTTTACAAGATACCATTTTACTATTTGGAAAAATATCCAATCATGACATTTCAATCGAGTGTCATGAAATGCAACACATTCAATTGTAACCCATTCAGATAAGCAATACATGTGCAGCACATGCTTGTCTGTGTAATGCAATCCAAATGACAATGATCCGTGCAGCCTCTGCTTAAACATATGTCATGTCACACAATCCGTACAGATATAGTGATTTGTTGGCAGACTTTGACAACTTGTACCAATGCACACCAACCAACACGAGCATATCCGGCAATCGGTATGTATGACTGTTGATGTGTCAATAGAATCCGTTTAGTTGTAACATATTGTACTGAATTGGTTCGGATAGTTGTTAGCATTGTAATAGTTGTATTGGACGTGTGGATCGAATGCATAGTGGACCATGCAGTGTAGCTCAATGATCTGCAGTTCATTCCACAAACTGTCTGTAATCAAACATGTAGCCAAACATGTAATCGAACATGTGGTTGAATATACAAGTCATGTGATACGTTGTCTAGTCATCAAAATCATGTTTTGAAAATGTCAAGCTTGTTCATTGCTACAACTTGTATGGCCGATCAACAGTCATACAGGTCTGGATTATTGACGGCTTCGAGTACATCAAACACATCAAGCACATCAATATATGCTATTGATTTGGTAAACCCTGAAGTGCATCGAGTTGATCAATATCATTGATTGCATCACCGCAACGAAAAGCCAGATATTTCATGTTGACTATCAATCTGTATGGCGTTTCTGCAACTTGCTACATCGATTTTGCAATATTTATAAACGTGGGTTGTATTGTTTGGATTGCAGGTCATTTGTCAGCGTTGAATCTGATTTTTGGGTCGTTTATTCAACATTCAGAATAGTTTCACATATAGTGTTATACAGAACCCAACGTAATTAAATGTGGCAAGGACACCAAGACTCATGTGCATGGATATTAGTGTCAGGTATATAATAACCCACACATCATGATCATATGTCATGGTTGACTCGTATTCTGGATTGGTGCACTCATTCCATTGTATTTCATTCCATCACTCGAACACAAACATCGTATGACTTGTTGATTGCTAATACCCATATTGATCGAATACACACTACATGACACATGTCAGGTTAGCATATACATTCCACTATATAGCACATCATGTTGCTGATACCACGCATTGTGATTCAACAGTCAATCTGTATTCGAGTTCAACTACAATTGTTCGTGTCAATCATAATATACACGACCAATTGTAGTCGAGTTGATCCGACTGAATAGAGTCCGAGTCATCATGTTCATATCAAACTATTACAAACCATTGCAATTGTATTGCACAATTCCACTCGTGTTGATTACAACATGCTATTCAGAAATGTATCATATTGTCCTGTAATGACTGTACATGATTGTACATGGTTGTTTGGAACCAGTAACTCCGTCGATTGATATCCACAATATGATCCAGTAGTCGTCCAGATTGTGTGTTGTATTTGGTGTGTTGGGTGATGATATCAACCTGTAGTCAAGGTTTGACTATCTGAACATGTCGGTGACTTTTTACCCACTGTGTGCAACTCGATGTCCAATATCGAGTCATGTCATTGGTCAATTGATTGGTTCAATTCATCAGTGGGTTTGCTGGATCCATGTGGTGTGTAGCACTTTCAAGAGTATGTTGAATCTGTTGCAGTATTGGAACTTTGTAAACGGATCAACATACTAACCTGACCATGATTGTGGTGGTCATTGCAGTCGAGTCGTAAAGCTTATTCTGACAATCATTGATGGTTTGGACAATCGTTTGAATAATCGTTTGGATGTCAGGTTACGGTATCCTGATTGACAACTCGACTCGAATACAACTGATTTGAACAATTACTGATCAATGGACTAGCAATCACTCCACACATTGACAGATTTGTCATCCCACATGGAAACAACGACAATCCAGTTGTAATCCATATTGAGCCTTGAATTCAATAGTCGTGAATCAAATCATTAATAAACTACAAAAACAGTCCAATATGCCAACTCGCATTTATCCACGACTCGATATGTGATGTTCAAATGTCTAATATTCAGACTGTGCTGATTGCAATTGTGGTTGTGTGTAAATATCAATCCAATACTCGATTCAATACTTGATTCAACTTGAGCATGTACAGTTTTGTAGTAATCCATTTGATCACATTGACAGAATCAAGCAATGATTTGATTCAACAACACTGAATGATGCATCCATATCATTTGTATCAATCAATTGTACACAATCAGTCAATATAATCAACAATCACTGTCATGATTGACATGATTGATTCAATCAAGTTCCTTTGCACGAATATGGTCATGGTGTTTCGACTCGTTTGACAGGTGGATCTTTGGCGCCTTTGTGCATGTCGGGCCATGAAACTAGAGGTATGAGCGAAGGTTGGTCCGACATATTTGCCATGATCGTGACTGCCAAAGAATCCGACAAAGCCGATACGCCAGTTATCCTTGGAGCGTATGTTATTAATAAACCCGAAGGTATTCGCTCGCATCCTTACACTACGGACATGAAAATCAACCCTTTGACATATGGCGACCTTAAAACCCGCACAGAGCTGCACGAGGCTGGTGAGGTGTGGGCAGCCATGCTTTGGGAAGTTTACTGGAACTTGGTCACCAAGAGTGGATTTTCTACCAATCTCTACGATGCCAAGGGCAAGGCTGGCAACATTGTTGCTATGCAGAATGTGATGGGTGGATTGATGCATCAGCCATGCAGTCCTAGCTTGGTCAATGCTCGTGATGCCATTATTGCGTCCGATGCAGCCTATTATAATGGGGCCAACAAGTGCGAGATTTGGAAGGGATTCGCCAAACGTGGTCTGGGAGTAAATGCAGCAGATTACACAAACGATTTCTCTGTTCCAGCGGAATGTGGTAGCGGTTCACCTCCACCTTTGACCACTACTCGTGGTCCTAAACCTACTTCTGGATGCACTCGCATGGACATTTGCTGCATCTATGTTGGAAAAAGCTGTGACCAAGACTAAATGCTCAAGTTTAGTAATGGCTTTTACAATTTATTAAATGAAAGTATATTGTAAAAATGTAAACAGTTTGTATTGGTAATGGTAATGATTATTTGGTTAGTGTTAATAGACTAATAGTATACTGTCATCTGGCAGTCAGTCTACACTTGCAGGCACGACACTATCATTCGTGTAGTGCAAGTTGGTTTACAGTTTATTAAAAACAAGCTGATTTTTACAAATGATCGATATTGATTCATGGCAGTTAAACATCACTATTCAAGCACAGATACAACACTCTTGTTTGAATCTAATAGTCTAATTTTATTATTATTAATTTAGGATCGTCATTTGAGCTTGGAATATCTTGGACACTTTATCTCCCTCTCATTTGTGCAATAGCTGCCTTAAGTCTCATTTTTTTTTGTTGCACAGTCTCACTTCTAGCAGCTCGCTTTTGCTGCAGGCGATGAAATCTGGCAGCTTGCTTTTCTTCCACTGTCTTGCTCTGATGATTTTTTCCTTTAAATATTCCTTTGACTTTTTTCTTTGTACTATGCAATACTCCTTTTTTCTGACCTGCCTGACCCATCTGATTAATTCTGTCAACTTCTTTCATATCGGCCCTGTTTTGCTTCGATTCGCGCTGCAGTCTTCGTCTCTCATTGCGTTCCAGTTTTTTGTCCAAAGATCTTTGTAGTGCATCTCGCCTCTTTGTCATCTCATCCAGATGCTTTGATTGTGCTGCTAGCTCCGGACTCATCCGGTTTCCCTGACCCGAACCGCCTGGTTGCTCTGAACTGCTTGGTGGTTGTCCCGGTATTCCAGCCACTGCTTGTCTTAGTCTTTCCTGCATCTCCGTCATAGAGTTTCCATCCGCTATTTGTTCTGGTGCCATACCTATTGGTGGTATAGGTGAGCGAGCGAACAGGTGCACATCTTGTTCTGGTAATTCTAGTGCTCGACGTTGCAAGTGAAATTCATGCCCTGGATTAATAGCAGGAGTGGCTGCAAGAGCCATGCTAGAAGCACCGAGAATAATACTCCATTGAGCAAGTTTCATTAAATTATATTATTTGGAATGTGTTAATCGGCGCCAATGTATCAATCTCAATGCCTGTATAGTTTTCAAAATGGGATTGTTGCATGTTTTATACTCGACAAGGAGTAACAGTGGAGTTTGTTGTCAAAACACTATCCACATGGATAGGCTACTTTGGTGGCTACAAGAAAGCTTTGTGGGTCACAAACTATATGAAAGGTTACAACACGCCTCACAATTGAACCGGACTGTGTCGTCCCATCTGTTTTGTTCCAAGTTTAGTAATCGAGTCTACACAAATTTGCATTTGACCAAAGGGTGGCTACCGTTTACTGACTCCTGTACACTGACGGCCAACTCCAAGACTTGACTAGTATACCATTCTTAGTCAACATATGCTTTTTGTGCCTCGAAACATTGACATTCGACAACCAGAGCATCTGGGATAAACTGATTGATTTTGGTGTGATGTTGTCAAGGGATTTTCCTCCCTAAACTCAAGATTGGCTGCTTGCTACTAAACCACATCAGATCACAGGGATTGCTGAAATAACATGGTCAGGATTAGGGTTGAATGAGTATGTCCTGATGTGATCCTATTGGTCATATAGGACATCACTCGAGCTTCGACAAGTAAAGTTGCATCAGATTGAATTGCATATTCGCCATGCATGATTTTATAGCTATACAAAGTCATTGTCTTGCCAATCAGTTTGCTTTGCATGTGCCAAACTTGGTGTGGTAGGTATGCTACTATATAGTACTAGTATCAAAATCAATTGATAAGCATAATGGAGCAGGTTGGTTCAGGAAACAGTGTCTGATGGCTGTAGACTGGCAATGCTATCCAGAATCCATTTTCAACAGACTCCAAAACAATGTTTCGACTTTACAGCATCAATGAAACAGTGGAATGCCAAATGGAGTATCAAATGGAGTATCAAATCAAATACCAAATGGAGACCAAAATAGATGAACTAGCCCAACAATCGGAATGAGATATGATGTAATACATGCAATAAATATACACATGGCTTGTAGCACAGGATCAGTGACTGATATACCGATCATTGCATTCATTTCACATGTATTGAGCAAGTGTGGTAAAACAGATATGAATGGAGTGTATG
>NW_006281113.1:352779-386583 GCF_000203795.2 Batrachochytrium dendrobatidis JAM81 | reverse complement strand
CAATCGCAATCAAGCACTTGGAGTCAAAAGTATCCAAAGCAATATGCTAGATACTGCAGTTCAATTACCAGCAGTGTTCACTTTACAAATCCAACTCTATAATATATCATCAGACAACAGCCAGTAATATTTGCTACGTCATCAACTCGATACATGTCGAGTATCCTGATTTAATCTTACTGCAGATTTAAACTATTTGGCTGATCAACCGACTCGAATGTTGATGGATTACTATGTCAATCGACTGTTTTGACCCGATATCACCACACTTGACATGCCAACACATGCGACATATGATGGAGTGATGGAAATACTCGAAATACACAATACAACTCTTGCAGCAGTGTATGAAACTATCAAGCATGACATGGTATGACATGAAGGGTGTAGATTAGACTTGATAACAATGTGTATAATTTAGAAATAGCAGCTCTGATTTCAACATCAAATTGATTATAAATTCCAAAGTTGTTTTAACCTTGTATAAATGATCAAAATAATTATTTCAGACATCAACAGTTTAAACGATGAAAATCAAAGAGAAACCAAGAGTGTCTCCCACGCATTTGAACATTCAACAAATCGCGCAATCGAATGCAATGGAAACAAAATCTTGAATTGGTAAAGTTTGCATTCTACTCGACAACTTCCGATCTTGTTGTGACTGGAATCAAATCTACTATTACTTCTACTACCCATGACTCCTCGTAAAGGAAAACTGAGGTATATTGACTGTTGTTGGTGTTGTTTTATTACTGCTGTCTAACCCTAGTTTACTCGTTGTATTCAACATGATCTAGCGATATCAACCCTTCAGACTTGTCGCATGCTGACAAGGCTGATGACCCTGCCCTGGCTATTCTCAAGAAAAAGGCATCTCCAAACAAACTTTTGGTTGATGATGCCACAAACGACGATAACTCTGTCTGTGCCATGAGCACTGCTACCATGGAGCTGCTGCAACTGTTTAGAGGGTGAGCACTTCCGCCCCTGGCATGTTGCTGTTGAATCTATTTTTGCAAATGCTTGATTTAGTGAATACTGTTGTCGTCTTGTATATTCTACAATCTAAAACCCACCAAGGCTGTAGATTCATGCTTGCAATTTAGTCCATCGTTTAAAGTGTCTTGGCTACACTGTAGTACATCACTTGTTCGTGCAGCTGTTTTGTACAAAAATATGCAAAAGCCAGCCAACTTTAATGAGTTCAAATGCCATGATACTGCCTTGTAAATTGGCGTCTGTCATTCCATGAGATTGACTGCTTATGTACTCTGGCATTCCTATTTTATGTGGATATGCCTGTAATAACAATACAAGCGCTATTCCTTAAAGTTTCGTTTGCTGTTCACATCAAATGCGTAATCTTTTGAACTGAAGCAGAGTGCATTCGTTCCATATTGGACTACCATTATCTGTATAATACAGTATATATCTTGTGCAAGCCGTTATTTTTATCCATTGACTTGATGCGCCTTCCGTATTGCTACATGTCTCTTGTCTACCATTTACTAATGTCTTGTTTTTGAAATCCCTGTGACCATACAAACTAATCATAGCGACACTGTTTTGCTCAAGGGAAAAATGCGTAGAGATACTGTTTTGATTGTTCTTGCAGATGACGAAATCGAAAATTCTCGTATTCGCATTAACAAAGTTGTTCGTGGGAATCTGCGTGTACGCCTTGGCGATGTTATTTCTGTTCATCCCTGTGTTGATATCAAAAACGGTGCTCGAATCCATGTTCTTCCCATTGATGACACTATTGAAGGTCTCACTGGAAACATTTTTGATATTTATCTAAAGCCCTATTTCTTGGAAGCATACAGACCTGTTCGCAAGGGAGACTTGTTCAGTGTTCGCGGTGCAATGCGTGTTGTAGAGTTCAAGATTGTTGAAGTTGATCCTGGACCATACTGTATTGTAAGTTTTTTGATTCGTGCAGCTCAAATGCCATGCTTTTGATTTATTTTAAAATTTCAATCTGTGTAGGTTGCACAAGACACTGTTATACACTGTGAGGGAGATCCTATCAAGCGTGAAGAGGAGGAACAGAGTCTGTCTCAGGTCGGATATGACGATATTGGTGGATGTCGCAGACAGCTCGCGCAGATTCGTGAGTTGGTTGAGCTTCCTCTTCGTCATCCACAACTGTTTAAGAGCATTGGCATCAAACCTCCGCGTGGTATTCTCATGTTTGGTCCCCCTGGTACGGGCAAAACTCTGGTTGCTCGTGCCGTTGCCAATGAAACCGGGGCCTTTTTCTTTTTGATCAATGGTCCTGAAATCATGTCCAAAATGGCCGGTGAGTCTGAAAGTAATCTCCGCAAGGCTTTTGAAGAGGCAGAAAAGAACAGTCCTGCTATTATTTTTATCGACGAAATTGATGCCATTGCTCCCAAGCGTGAAAAAACCAATGGTGAGGTCGAGCGTCGTGTCGTTTCACAGCTACTTACTCTCATGGACGGTCTCAAGGCTCGCTCCAACGTTGTTGTAATGGCTGCCACCAATCGTCCCAACTCGATTGATCCTGCCTTGCGACGCTTTGGCCGTTTTGATCGCGAGATCGACGTTGGCATTCCTGACCCTACTGGCCGTCTTGAAATTCTTCGTATTCACACCAAAAATATGAAGCTTTGCGATGATGTTGATTTAGAACAGATTGCATCCGAAACCCATGGCTTTGTTGGTTCTGATATGGCTTCGCTCTGCTCTGAGGCTGCTATTCAGCAGATTCGTGAAAAGATGGATTTGATTGATTTGGAAGAGGACACTATTGATGCTGAGATTTTGGACAGTCTTGCTGTTACCATGGAGAACTTCAGATATGCTTTGGGCATCTCCAATCCTGCTGCTCTTCGGGAGACCATTGTCGAGGTTCCCAATACCAGCTGGAATGACATTGGTGGACTAGAAAAGGTTAAACAGGAACTGCAAGAGACTGTCCAATATCCCGTCGAGCATCCCGAAAAGTTTCTCAAATTTGGTATGTCTCCCAGCAAGGGTGTTCTTTTCTACGGCCCTCCAGGCTGTGGCAAAACTCTTCTTGCAAAGGCGATTGCCAACGAATGCCAAGCCAATTTTATTAGTATTAAAGGTCCTGAGCTACTTACCATGTGGTTTGGCGAGTCTGAAGCCAATGTTCGCGATGTTTTTGACAAGGCGCGTGCTGCTGCTCCCTGTGTTATGTTCTTTGACGAACTTGACTCTATTGCCAAGGCTCGTGGAGGAGGTGGTGGTGGAGACGGTGGTGGTGCCGGTGACCGTGTGCTTAATCAGATCTTGACCGAAATGGATGGTATGAATGCAAAAAAGAACGTTTTTGTTATTGGTGCTACAAACAGACCCGATCAAATCGATGGTGCTCTTTTGCGACCTGGCCGTCTTGATCAGCTTATTTATATTCCACTTCCAGGTAGGTTTGAAGATGTAGCCCGTTGTATATTTGAAACTATTCTGACATTGCTTTAAATATACTAAACCTGCAGATGAGGCATCTCGACTTTCCATTCTCAAGGCTACTCTCAGAAAGTCGCCTGTTTCTCAAGAAGTTGACCTTCATTTTATGTCCAAGGCCACACACGGATTCTCTGGTGCTGATTTGACTGAAATCTGTCAACGTGCTTGTAAATTAGCCATTCGTGAATCTATTGAAAAAGAAATTAGCAAGGAACGTGTACGCAAGGAGGCTCAGGCTCGCGGCGAAGATCTTATGGAAGCTGATGGTGAAGATGAAGATCCTGTTCCCGAAATCACTCGTGCTCATTTTGAAGAAGCCATGAAATACGCTCGTCGATCCGTCTCTGATAACGATATTCGCAAGTACGAAATGTTTGCACAAAATTTACAGCAACGTCTTGGATTTAGCGGATCGTTTAAATTCCCTACACCTACCGGCGAAGGTATTACCGGTGGTAGCGGTACTACCGGAGCCACTGCTTCTGGATTTGAAGAGCAGGCTGGAGCTGATGACGATCTATATTCATGATCATCTCAGTTTTCTAGCCTATTGGTGTTGTTTTTCTGTAATCTTTGCTTGCAAAATTTAAAAAAGACAAGAATATGCTTCCTTGTTTGCTTTCGATTCTATCTGGTCTTGTTGGAATTAAATTTATTTGCAATCTTAAATCAACTCACCACCCAAAAATCCAGCCTGCTTTGCCTTTTGCTTGAGATTGACAACCAATAAATTTTCGATACTGTCGCTTATACTAAAACCTTGGCATTTGATTCCATCCATTCTTTGGTAATTAGATCATTTTAGACAGTTGAAAATATGGATGTTTTGGCTTGAAACACACCAAGAGGGACTACTAATCAAATGGCAACCACAGCTGCATTGTCTAGAGGCTGTAAAAAAGTATGACCACTCTTCAGTTCCATATCAGCAATGTTTACCGAGTATTTACTACGCATGTGAGCAGCAATCTCTTCAACACGTTGGTGTTTGCATTGCAGAGCATATGCATACAGTTTTTTCCAAATAGCAATATGTGTGTGAGAGTGTAGCTTTTCAAATTTTTTGGCATATGAAATAGCACCGTCGATATCTTGTGCAATACAGTAGGCTTCTATGACCAATACGTAAACAACGGGCATTGGTTTAAATTTCGTCATGTTCAATAGCTTTAAAGCAATTTTAACCGATGCAGGATCTCCGTGGTAGCAGTATCCATTCGCCAGAATCAGCCAAAGCTTTCTTTTAGAAATGTTGTACTGCTTCGACATTTTATGCACATGGTTCAGATTTTTACAATCAGTAAGCGAGCCAACACATTTTGCCAGATCCTGCTGAATTAAATAATTTGGATTGGCAGATTTCAAAAAATTGGATAAACATGTCCATAATAGATCCGAGTTTTCAAGACCGATATGGATTCGGATTTCCTCTCCAAGCAAAACACGTCTGTTGAATCTGTTTTGGGTACGCAGTTCTTGAAAGTAGTCCAGTGCTTTCTGATATTTTTCAGTTTGAGTATATGCGCGGAGTAGTGCAACATCAAGGGAATTGCTCATGATTCCTCCAGTAGACCGATACTGCTCCACATACTTTATAACCGTTTCAAACTGCTTGTTTCGTTGATAAAATGTACAAATACTGAACAGCACCTCGTCAGTCATACCGACTTTAGCATCAGCAAGTCGCTCAAGAGTAGCCAGCATTCCTTCCTCATTGTTGGTATACGCATACGAACCAATGAGTGCATTGTACGATCGTGGTGAGTTGTCAATAGCAAGAAGCTCTTCAAACGCTTGGTGGCCTTTAGCTTCCTGGCCACATATAATATACGCACTACAAGTGTTTATAAGCAATTGTACACGAAGACCATGATGTCGTACTGATTTGAATTGTGCAAGAATGCTTTCAACACCTGATATGTTTTTGGTCACGGCGTATATATTTAAAATAATCCATAGTGTGGCTGGATCTGGTCGAGCTCCAGAATCTTTCATAGTCTTGAATACATCCAACGCCATACTTGCTCGGTATGGCCTTGGCGCCAACTTGTATGTTTGGCCTTTATTGTACCAAACTGAAGCTATGATTTTTTGAAAATAGACTTTTGGAAGTTTTTTGAGCAAAGAAGGATTGGTTTTTTTGATTTGGAGATAAGTAAAATGTGCCTGGCCAAGTTGGTTTTGATCGATTGCTTCCATCAATTTTTCAATGTTGTGCAAGTTTTCATTGTTGGTAGTAGACTGAGTGGGTTGTGTGGATAAGGTTTGGAATGGTTCATTTTCATTGCAGCTCAATAAAATAGAATCATTTGGATTGGGATAAGCAAGTATTGAAGAGTCTGGCGGAAGAGTTGATTTCAAAGAGTCGGATGTTAGAGTTGACAAAAAGCGATAATGTAAAGTGCACAAAGCAGGAATCCAGTTGTGATGGTTTGATGAGAGCTGAAGAGCTGGTCTAGAAAAAAGTCTAGAATACTTGGGCAGTAAGAATGTAACATGTTTGTTCATCACACCATAGCAATGTGACATGGCTGGCAACAGTGAATGCTGATTCGAGTGAAGCTTTTTTTGTTGAATTGAAATTTAATTTATTACAGTTGAATCACGTAAAATGGAACTTTATTTTGTATCAATTTTTTGCTTTGAAATAATCAATATTTGGATATTCGCTGTGCTTTCATTGTGTTGCATTTTATGTGAATACGACTGTACTGTAGATTCAGTCGTATCAATTGAATTGTGGTTAGTATTTTCAATGACTTGCATCGATTCGTTGCAATCTAATATGTTCAGTGGATTATAGATTTGATGGTATCGCAGTTTTACTAAAGCTTACACTCGTACTCGAGCAAATATCAAGTTGTTTTTACTCGTAACCATGTACGCATATATATGCTTGGTTGTCTTGTTGATGGACATTTCTTGAATAACAAACTGCATATGATTTGATACACATCAGTCATTAGATATTCTATCATCGGCCAAACCCTTTAGCACAATAATCTCTGCATTTAACATCTGGTTCTGCTTTTCAAGTTTTTTAACCTGAAAACAAACTCTTCTAATTGCTTTTTGGCCATTTGATTTGCTTTTGATGTTTCTGTTGGTGACGTGACTGATCCATACGTTGCAGCCTCCATTGCAATTGATTTAATGTCATGCAATAATCAATTGGCTTTTGAATTCGAGTCAACCCGAGTCAACCCGAGTCGGATCGAGTTGAGTGAAACAGTTTGTAATTCCAGATTATCATGGTTTGTATTCAATCTATGTGATGATATATACATGGAGCTTACACACGGTTTGACCACACGAGACAGCGACTGTGGTACGGTATCCAATTCCAGCAATATCCCGTTATTGTGAGACATTATATATTGCTGCCATTCAACAATAACATGTGTGTATATATGCGATTTGAATAAATGATCGTGTTACAACCCCTGACTATCCAAGTACATATTTGAATTGGCATCTGGAACTTGGTTGCAGGACTATCAGAGTCTATGCATATTTGCATGTATAGTTGCCAGTTTATGCTCCAAATTCAGTGACAGATAATCCACCAACGCTGTGTAGGTAGATTGCAATATTTGGGGTGTTTTCAATGCATTTTGTCCAGTAGTGTCTGGGATACGCACTGTCGAGTTATTGTGATGCCACATCATGGTTGTAAGTTGATACACGTTGGCATTCATCACTAGCATTCACTCATTCATCACTGACATGCTCTTGATCATACCGATCTGTGTTGAATGCGTTGCATAGTATTGAATTGTTGTGCTGAATGCAAGTGCTGGTTTGAACGTGCTACATCTGAGCGCAGTTTAGTCAAAATCTCATGTTGAATACTAAACATGGCATCCGAGTGATACAATCAAACGTGCTTCACCATCTCTCCAATTTTGGATTTGTGAAACCTCGATATTATACATTCCATCATTCATCAGATTGTCTACCTTGTCACGTCAACGCAGCTCCGATCGTACTTGAGTCTACATATTGTCCAAACTCGACACTCCATGTTAGTGTATGTTGAACCATCCAGATCTTTGAACTGGTCATGGGTGAAAAACGTTGACTCGGATCCCCATACGGAACATTGATCTCGTTTGACACACTATGCATGTCCTAGCTGGATACGTCATAACATTAGCGCAACTAATAATGTATGGGTTGAGTTGAGTTGATAAATCATCGCCAGATTCAAACACCTCCATACCATCAATACCAAATGCATCCATCGACGCGCTGGATGAGATCTGGTTCAAGTCACTGATGTCGCGATAATGTAGTGTCCTCGACGATCCAAACCAAGGTATTTGCTGTTTGACAGTATGTATGTAATGACTTGTTTGCTGCCAACTTTGAATACGAGTATGTCAGAATGAACTGGGATTGCATTTGATGTTCCATGTGTACGACTAGGTACTGCACAATATGTTTACAATGATGTGGTGCTAGATAATCGTGTCAATGGTGTCAATGACTCAATAGTTGATGATGTGATGGGTGTAATACATGGCCACTGATCATGTCTATACACAGATACTCGTTTTACAGGAAATGGTATGGTAGGAGCACATTCAACTGTGGCATGGCTCTGCATCAGCACCATTCATTTTAGGATATGTTTGAAATGACATTGATTAATGTTTAAAATGGGTTGATGCATCTAAACTAGCTTTGAAATCAATTTATGGAACTTCACGCTAATGCATTATGAATAGCCTGCGACCATGATGAATCTAAAATCATTAGTATCGACTTGTTTGGGTAAATGATGAGCAGATTTGTATGAATTGGCCAATACTGAATTCTGAGACTGTCAAGTTACATTTTAATGATCCAACAGCCTATCCAACAAGCCAATACTGGGTTGAATCCAATTTAATCCAATCCGATTTAATTTAATCCAATACAATTTAATCCAATGATCTGATTTTGAAATTGCGCGGGTTGCACGAGCTGCCAAATTCAGCAAGTTGTGGCTAAAGAAATGTAAATGGCAATATTATGGTCTTGCATCATCTTGGCAATGGTAACTGTCCAACAAAGCTGTCTTGTTCATATGGGGTTGTATTTTACTTGGCTATCATCAAACTACTTTGAACTGTTGTGTATTTGGAATGAAGCATGGTCGACTATACTCTTTGATATGTAGATCTACATTTTATAGTGAGTTGGAGCACATGAGGTTGGTCAGTGGTGAGTGTTGATGTTGCCAGCCTTTCAAAGCTATCAGAAAAACAGTGACTAGGTCCGTTTCCATATCCAATTCAACTGTCGACAATGCACACATCGGTTGCTCGTATACTATGACTTGCTATTGAACCAAATCCAACGATTTGTTCAAAATTCAATGATTTGATAATCCATCAGCAGTAAGTTGAAAGGACAGGTTTCTACCAATGTCATAATATCACCAGTGTTGAGTTGATGACATATATGTTATGGGTATATCAGATGAAGAGAGTATTTTGATATTAGCGTGCTTGATTTTCCAGTCAAACAGAATAACAGACATTTGTATTTTCAGTATATTTGATCCATG
Source organism: Batrachochytrium dendrobatidis JAM81 (assembly GCF_000203795.2). Classification (NCBI taxonomy): domain Eukaryota; kingdom Fungi; phylum Chytridiomycota; class Chytridiomycetes; order Rhizophydiales; genus Batrachochytrium; species Batrachochytrium dendrobatidis. Next base: position 377,570 of record NW_006281113.1, on the reverse strand, counting down.
CAATGAATACCAAACAGACATTTACGTGGGTTGTATTTACTAACCTAGTGTATTGATTAGATCCAGTAGTACTATTTTGATTTTAGCAATGCATGAAACCTTGTTTGTCTGGTATGCATTACCAATGTATTTTAGGTAGTAGTGAAGAGTTGCAGTTCAGACGCGTAAAAATGTGCAGATTTGTGTAGATTGACTGACTGGATCTGTGTATACCATCAATGTGTTGCACAGATTATACGGAAGATGTGTGGATATACTTGCTCATGTAAACTAGCTGAACCGGGTGTCACTGCGTTCAAGACTACTTGAGCAGTTTGTATTCGATGCAGTTGGAGTATCATGCAATAATCGTGTGAACAGACTCGTCACTACAGTCATACACAACCATCAACCACTACAGTCGTACTAGACGTCTACAAGTATGAACATGCAGTGCGTTTGGTTACTATTCAATCGAGTAGATCTTGGTCACTATCCAATCGAGTAGATCTGCCTATCACATATACAGTCAGACAGACAGACACAATACATGACCACATTACAGCATACGGTTGGCATAGTTGTATGAGATGGTTGTACAGTATCAACTGCAGTACAAACGAATCTAATATCATCAGCCATGACCGCTGCAGGAGTTGTCAGCAGCACAGCATTACGCATTGTCCATCGTACATGGATTGACTATTGGGAACGTTCACCGCACTACCCAGCCACCCCACACACTTCAAGCTGGCACATAGATCCCCGATCCGTCAGAGTCGGAGGGATGATGATGATATGGTCCAATCAACTCAAAGTATTATGTGTTGATGCATTAATGCAGCTAGTTTGTGTTACTCGATTCCACGAGATCGATGCGTGCGGAGTCTGGGATTCAAGGTAAAATAACGAATTAATTGATGATAGTTTGATTATTACGGGACGTTTTTGCAATGTATTTGATTATTACGTGCTGAGAGTTTGGCTTGTCGGGGATTCGCATGTCAATTGTTTCAGTTAAATAATGCATCGTTTGTCCAGATCCGACACCATTACCTACTTTCTGATCAAGATCTTACTTGTCCATCTACCTATTGATCCAAAACTCGCTTGTTTACCTACCTATTGATCCAAATCTCAGATCTGATTGTTTCCCTTGTGTATTTTGTTAAACAGTCATACACACTACTTGTTTGAACGTATTAGTTTGCAGCAACGATTGCAACTATTACAACTGCTACCCATATTATTGTTATCAAGTTTCGAGATCAACTCGTTTTACATTTTCATTTCCATTCATTTCCTGACACCCTACAAATACCAATAATGAGTTCACTGTGGTCCCGTCTCAACATCTTATCGGCTCTTTCTCCAAAACAGTCTTGCCGTAGTGTGCAAAACACTATTCCCCAACCAACCAATGCTTGTGAAAATGCACCACACCTTGCCGAAGCAAGCATGAATCCAGAAAGGTATGCAGTACAGTATTTGTATTATAGTTGTGCATCTGAATATTGTATTTTGGTTACACAACACATTGCTAACATGACTGTTTACTTGCATGTGTATTATTTACGATTTGATGATTGCATTTACGGTATTTTGGGATGGACTCGAAACGTTGCCGAATTTAATTTTGTTGATTCGACTCCGACTACGCGACTTTGATGGTAATGATTTTGACTGTTTTTGATGCTATCTAATGTCATTGAACGTCATTCGATGTGTATCAATTGTGATTTGTGTTGGTTGGTATGATGTGCTGGTTGATTATTATTTGGGATTGAATTGGTTGATGCCTAATTTGATTTATGGGACAATGGGTTAAATGCTACTTTAAACTTTTACTGTTGTTTGTGCATAATTTTGTAATGTTGTGATTGACTAGTTCAAATCAGGAAAACATATACACTGATATGTATACATCCAGCCCAATCAGTCCAATCAGTGCAATCAGTACAGTCAGTCCAATCAATGATTCAAGAATCCCTACTTCACCAAGTAAGTGTGTGATTTTTGTATCAATTTCTCACGAGTTTTGGATGTGAATGCATGTGAATGCATGTATTGTGGATTGTTTAGGCTGTAGTGTGTTGATGGTAACTATACTGATTATATTGACTGATGGATTGATTGTTTTAAAACATTTCCATTATAGTCTCGTCCCTGATTGAGGCAGCTAGGATACTGCAGTCTGGAAAGCAATGCGACTCTACAGTATCAACCATATATACTGCAGAGTCCATTGCACCAGATTCAGCAGTGACTGGCCATTCATCAGGACCCGTTGAGCATTATACCGATGCTCAAGCATCTATGCTGTCATACAGCTATGCTAAACGGGTTTTGGCGTGTGACAAACCGCCTTTTGAAACTCGGTATAAAGTAAGTTGGTTGTATTAGTATAAATCTTGGGTTTAGCTTTGAAATTACACAAGCTGTGCTGGATTGATACAACTGTATAGTTATGATTGACTAATGTTTTATTTATTGGTATGTGTCAACCATTTATATTTGACAGGCTGACCAGATGATGTACACAAGCAGTAAGCTTCCCGGTGAAGCTGATAGATCAAAAGTGTGGCAGCCCATGTCATCACTGAGGGATTCTATCAGCTTCCGGGAAGTTTACCGAAAGCAAGGGTTCCTGCGCGAGTTACCCATAGGTCGCCAGTTATGCAACATATTGTTGTCGAATAACTCGGTGGACATGGTTGACTCGATGGAGCAATGCAACCGGTCGGATGTCTCGATGGACATAACCGAACCGGTTGCGAATTGCTCCGGGATTCCCATGGACGTCGAAAATCCCATGGATTTTGACGTGTACATGGATGACACCGACATCCCCGTGGGTGTCGAGGATCTGCCAGGTACGCGTAATATATAGTTTTAAATGTCAGCGGTATATCAACGTATGTGATTTACTAAAGTAATTGTTTACTTTATATTACATTAGCACCTACATTTCCAGGTATTGAGGTTGACCTCATGCCGGGAGTGCGCATTCTGGTGGATACTGTCAAAGTTCCACGCCTTGCTGAGACTCTTCAGCATCTTTCCCAAACCGGGGCAGGGTTTGAAAAGATTCTGGAGAGTCTGATTGCTGCATATGAAGATGGATATCATATGCAGCAACAGCAAGGAACCCAGAATGCTGGCAGCTCCGAGTCTTTTTTGGCTGAGCGACCAAAAAAGACGGTCCGATTCGCTCTGGATGACGCTCCATCCAAACCACTAAATGTAAGTGTAATAGTGCTTGAAATGTTTGAAACGGTTAGTAATTGTATAGATGTTTGTACTCATCCTTTTTATTTCCCCAGACTACAAATGCGTGTGATCCGGTAAAGGACACACTGGCAGGAGTGGAGCAGCCAAGCGTCAAGTCCAAGTCCAAGGCTGGAAAAAAAGTAAGTTGACGCATTTGTATGCCATTATTAACAGCAATGACTTACATTTAAACTTTACCATTTTCACACTTAGATGCCCAAACTTGCAAAGCAGACCGAGCTGAAAAAGGCTCGTGGGTCTGTCAAGCGGGTCAAGCCGGAGCAGGTCTCCAAGTTGGTCAAGCAGACCAAGCCAAAAAATACTTGGTCTGCTAAAGTAGCACCAACCTTGCAAGACGTTGCAAAGTTGGAGTTACTTAACCAACAGCGAGACCTGCGAGCGGCGCGGCGGCGCAACACGAGCAGTGCTCCTGTCATTGATACTTGTATCAAGGAGCGATCTTCCAAAAAACGGAAGATCAACTGCGAGGTTGACGCAGATCAACCCCATCCTCCGCGAAATCCAAAGCGGAGATGGATGATCTAAACTTTGGAATTGAAGCTTTTGGAAGGAAGCTTCAATTCCATCTCCACCTCCATCACTATCTACCCCTTCCATTATACCCTATTGGATACCTATCTACTCCTTCCATTATAACCTATTGATAACCAACTAATACCTGTTAAAAATACCCACTAATACCTTTTAAATAACTTGTTAAAAATAACCTATTCCAATACCTTTTAAATACCTATTAAATAAACTTTTAAACAAAACCATTAAATTGCTTTATAAAATCACTTTGAATTTAAAAAAGCTTGGTTTAAACACTCATTTGCCACATGGTGTTTAGTTTCCATTTTGTTGATTCTACCGTCGTGTTTCCACAACTTTAGACTGTTTGTGGTTCAATCTTGTTGTATCTGCATGTCTATTGGATTGTGTTGATGAATGTGTAGATTTCAAATTTACTTTGGTTATAGTGTATTGTTTAGAGTAGTTTAGTACATTGATGTGATATTTTCCGCACATTCATGTTGGGTTGCATCTAGATGGTTAGTCAATTCAATGCATTAGAGCATCTCAAAATACACGATAGTATGCATGCAAGCCATCAACCAATGCAAATGTATTTATTACAAATATGGTGCATCAAACACAAATTCAAGTAGACTCTAAAACGTCATGTGTAGAGTGCGGTACACTTCAGATACCAAATCAAGTGAACCACAAATAGCAACAATGCAATCGGTGTTACTAGATGTGATAACGTTCCACGCATTTGCAAAACTGTCAAAGCATTGCGATGGCGTATCGCCTTGAATCAGTGTATTGGCCACATGTGCAATAATACGAGTATCCTCTGAATGAATCCAAAGCATATCAAGTGGTTGTGCAAATGGAACGACAAACACGATCTTGGGTTGAACAAGGCATGAAAGTAAATTATGGATATCTATTCCATTAGTAAATTCAACAATCCAGTAAACATGTGCAAGTAGCGCTATTGCATTTTGTTGATGGTTGACCTAGTCTGCACGAACTACAGCAACCAATGGGTTGTGTGCACCATCAAGCAAAATACGACGATTTGTAGGCGGATCTGAAATAGGTAGATCTAGATGCTGAATTCATTCCATTCTACCAGGACATGTTACAGAATCAATCACATTGATTGTATCAAATACATATTTCAAATAGCAATCCAACATTTTTAAAACACCCATTGAACTGTAATGTATCATGTGGTGGTACCAATACATATCTTGGTATGCTCAACCCAACAGACATAGCAAGTACTGTTTAACTCGACAGTCATTCAGTATTATCACACATGAAACCTGTTGGCCAGCCATTAGACCATCACGTTGGGTTGATGTTGTGCTCTCATGTGTATCGATCGGTTGATTTTAAACAGCTTTGAATAGTTTCTAAACTTTGAATATAATTTGTATTGTCGTCAGATATAATTAGCACTATTCACGCAAAACAAAACATTTTTAATTATTATTTTGCTTTGGATGGTCAATAGTTAGTTATTTGCAGTGTTCTATACTACACATCAACTTTATCAATATACATTGTTAATCCTTCAATAAACACAACGTTTGTCGTATGATGTACACAATCAAACCATCGGTTTGAACTGGAGTAATCTCATCATTTGACATGGCCATACATTGTACAATGACCAAATTGATGCATTGCAATCCAAATATTGGTTTGATTGTTGTCAAATCTATACAAACTTTGTATTTTAATCGGATACATTCGCGTTCTAGTTCAACATATTTTAGGGATGCAATTCTACATGCTAATCATCAAACAGTATCAATCAACTAAACAGTGTATATGGCACAATGCCAACCAATAAACTGACGCCAATCATTTCATGAGACTGGCTGTTTGTTATACACACTCTTATTTAGTGTTGCATTTTATGTGAATACGACTGTAATACGACACATCTAATCCAATTATAATTTTTATTTTCCACATTAAAGATTGAAAAGTATCAGGTTTTAACATGTTTGTACAACTATGTACAAAGATTCAGTTTTAAAATACTAGACATGAGCGGATCGCGTGGATTGATACAATCAAAATGCATAGCAGGTGATGGAAATGAGCTGGTAGCTAATGGTGAAATGTTGTTCAAAGAGTTTGGCAGTTGTCGAGTAATCAGCATTATTGTTTTAATACTGGGTCGTTTAGAAGGTTCCAGGTTCCAACACGCCTTCAACGTTTCCCATAACAAATCTGGAACATGCTTCGACTGTACCGGAAGCAATGGTTCACCAGAAGGTAAATGCTTGATCGAATGATTTGAGGAATTAGGTGAACATGATTGGCTAGAATAAACCTCCATACATACGCTTGCAAACGCGTATATATCCATAGGAAGACTGGGCTGATAGTCCTTGGTAAGATATTTAGGAGATACCCGATTTAAATCACGACAATCACTGTTTTCTTTATACAACTCTTTAATAGTCTGAAGCATTCCAAATCCAGATATGCACACAATCCCATCATGATCTACCAATGTTTGATAAAAAGGCATTTACGATTTTGTAAGTATAAGAATATTTGCTAAAATGTGTATAATACTATAATAAATCACCTAAATATATGTTTTCTGTATCTAGATTCCCATGAATAACTGGCTCGGAAAGTGTATGCAAATAATACAATCCCATGGCAACAGACACAACGATATTATTGCAAGCCAGTGCGTCTAGAGGCAAAGAATGCTTGAGATGATGGGATAGTGTGCACATAATAGGACGAGTGACAATAAATGGATGCTCGACATTCAAGCATACACCCATAAGTTTAGAAATATGAGGATGCTCAAGCGGAAACCACATGTCAGCATCGATTTCTATCAATTTTGCAATATGGCTATTCACTACTCCAGTTATGACTTCGACCACAACACGAGCACCATTCCAAACTCCATGATACAAGTCTCCAAGTTGAGTTGTTTTTAGATGATCGTTTGTCAAAATATGCACACCGCTACTTTGGATCGACCATGTTTTTGTCGAAGAAACTAGTCTGTGTATCTTTTTAGCAAGAAGTTTGGATACATTGGAAAGTATCTTTTCCATCTTTGCCTTTTCAGTGGCAGGGAGCTCAGACATGCGGGATTCTGTAAATATCTCAATATCGTGTAGAGTTTCCAAAAAGCTTTTTAACCCAAACATATTGGATTGTAAAATCACTTGATTAGGATACCTCACAAAGGATTAATCAGTTATAGTAGCAGGCAGATCTTACTTTGTCGATATTTGTGTACTTGAGCCCAGGCTAAGGACTAGGCGAGAAAAATCCTTGCTATCTTGCTTCAATGCTAAAGCCATGGAGTGTTCTTCATAAGAGATGGTCAAATTCATGTCCTAACAAATTGATAGTGAGTATCAAACACAAATAATAGCAACTTGCTAGCTGATTGGAGAATTCACCATCAGTTGATGGAGCTCAAAATAGTATTTACCTCGATCAGCTCAATCAGTCTAATGTCAAATAGCAAAAGCGCATTGGCTGTACTGTCCATTTGTAATATTTGCTGCAACAGGCTTTTCTGTGCTAGCTGCTCCAAATAATGGCAGATATGATCTAGTAAAAGTCCGATAGTAATAAACATGGGCATACTGGATTCTACTGATGGGTCTGATGTCTGGATTTGCTTGGCAAATGCCACTATAAACAAGCCAGTATGCATTCCAAGAGTTCCAAGAGCTATTCGGTTGGGTTGAATTTGACCAATGCTATTCTTGATGGACCTCAAAGATGCTGGTATAGTACTGAAAAATATATTTTTCATGGCCAAATGCATGGTTAATGAGAGTAGTTGAGGACTTGTAAAGCAGTTTGAGCAGCGATGAAGGGCAAGTTTTGTAGATATAAAAATGTGAGTTGTATTAATGAAGGAAAACACCCGAATTTACAAGATTGAATAAGTATAGAATGGCAAATATCCAAGTTTGTATCTGCACTTGTTGAAGCATTCTCATTTGATTCAACAGTAAAATATAAAGTTTAGATACGAATACAACTAATTGATGAATCTAGAATATGATTAAATGATGAATATTCCAATTGATGAATTTAGAGTATGATTAAATGATGAATATTCCAATAGTTTTGACAATTGAATTTAACCGGCTTGCTCAAACTGCTCTCGATATTCATTGTGTCGATACTCGCTAATCTTGATATTCATTTTTATCGATATTTATTAGTCTCGGTATGAATTGCTGCATATTATTCAGACTGGATACTTGACTCTAACCTTTTGGATTGACTTTTAGTTTCAATTAGTTTCATATACTTTACTACTCCAATGAAAGACCGACCAACCAGAAGATCTATTCTAGTAGCGAGTGAGAAAAACGCTGGTCAGAGCACTTCTGGTAGGCTATGCTATGGGTTTACATTCTCATTCGACTCAATGGTCAGGTTTGCTGCAGTGAATACTTTAACAAGTGTTACTGCACCAGTCTGTGTTGTTCATTAATGCGGTTTTAATGTTTCTGGATAAAACACTAACATGAACCATAGACACTTCAAACCAGCATGGCTCTACAGACTTGACGGTATGTTTTATAGTCCTTGAGAATCTTATTTCTGGGTCATTAGCTTGATCCATCATATTGATAAGATTTGTTCAAACATGTCTTGAATAATACATCTAAACACCATTGTAATAGCAGGACGCACAGAGGTTGGTAGCTGCCAGTTCGGCTGGTTCCAAAATGCATGCTACCTCTCAATCAAGTTTTTCCAACTTTAATGTTCCAATGGCCAATTTTCATCAGCAAGTTCTGCTACAATATGCTGCTATGCATGCTGCTGCATCGTCATCTGCAAATTCAAGTGTCACTGCTGCAGCAGTTGCAGCAGTTGCAGGATCTCTAAACTCTGCTGGAGGAAGTATGTTGTCGTAACTTCTAGTTGATTAAACCGTGCTATAGATGTAACTGTGATGATGGTGAATCATTAACCTGCGTGACTATTGAATATGTTTCCAAGTTCGACCAATGGGACTGCGATCTGCCTTTTCTACTCTGTCTTCTGGTAATACTTTATCTTGATTTATTAATAGGATTGCCAGCCTTTTGTTTAGTGTTTTGGGATCTGATAAAACTGGTAGATTCTTCATTGATAGACATGTCTTCACAGCCCCTGTTTTCAAAAGATGCTTTGCGAGCTTTAATGCGTCAGGTAGATGCAGAACAAAAGTTGGATGTGGACGTGGAAGATGTAGGTTTTTGGTATATCCATACTGTGATTGGGTAGCTGCGTATACTCATGTCTTTTGTATAATGATCAATCTTTCGACACAAGCTACTCTTGGATGTTGCCAGTGATTTTGTACTTAAAGTAGCGCATAGTTCTTGTCTATTGGCAAAGCACCGTCATTCAACAACGCTGGAATTGAAAGACGCTCAGTTACATTTAGGTATGTAGTATCTTTTTTAATGGGCTCGATATCCTTTAAACTTGTAACTCATGAAATGTAACACCTCAGATCGCAACTATGATATTCGTGTGCCTGGATTTGGTGAAGAGCTTCCTGAAATTACTCGGAGACGCAAGACCGGACAGCGAGTTCACGCTAGCCGCATACTACATATTCGTGAGACAATTCGTAAATCTAGCATGATAAAGCGGTCTGAGCGTCTGCGAGCCAAAAAACGCAATTAGTGAATATTTTTAATCATGCCAAGCTTGGTGAGATTGTCACTATTGATTTATAGTTGGTATAACTGCGTTGGTAATTTATTAATTGACCCATACTATGCAGTTTGTCATAAAACATTTGATTTTTTGAAACAAGTCGACGTCTTGCTATACTTGGCTAATAGATTGTTATTGTATGAATTCTGTTTCTATTTTGATATCTATAGATTTGAAACCATTTTGCTTTGGAATACACAATGGTTAAATACTCGTTGCAATTTCCTACTACAAATTAACTGCTTCAATAAACACGATCAAACTATGATTTTCAACCGAGACTCTTTTTTTGGTATAACCATAGATTGCACGATCACCAAGTTTGATATTGGGCTCGATTGTTTTAATGTTGTCAATCAAACTCCATTTGTTGTATTCTAAATGTCATGGATACGTTTGCGTCTAGTTCAAGAAAACAAGATTGCACGTCACAGGGACGCAGCAGCTGTTTACTTTAGATGCTTGGTTTGTAAAAAAGTAGGATTGAAGACCGAACAAGTAAAAGGCAGACCGGGACTGATGTGATTATATTTGTTTGGCTGTTTTATACAAGTGACCGTGGAGGAGAAATATTAATACACTTTATCGAATTTAGAGAGAATAGTGTTTAGTAAGTTGATACCAAACATTTCATAAAACTGACTGTTTACTGGATACTTTTATTCAGTGTTTCATTTTACGTGAATGCGGTTGTAGATTGAGTTTAATAGTAATGTGGTTCAACAAGACGTGAGAATAGACAGCAATCCAGCACGTATTGAATTGATGGTGGTTTAATGGATATTAATGATTGCTGTTTGATAATCAAGTATGCTACAAGTGTTAAAGTTGGAATTATTAGTGCTCAAGTGTGTTTTGTCGAGTGGTTGCATGATGGTGATTTATTATTATATCAGGACTCAATTAAACTACTATAAAAGGATCAATACTATCCTCTATTAATGAATCACTGACTTTATTCATTCCTCTACATTATACAACTCTTATCACTGCGCTATATTGAATGCCAATCTTCACTATTACAATTTACAAAAGTGATTGATTGTATAGAGTTTAATGGAGAATATCGCTAAACCATGACGTGCTTGAATCATGCCATTTGAAAAGCATCGAGTATCGCGACCACATTGGTGACCGTTATATCGACTAACGGTTAACCATCTAATAATCGAATGACATAGCTACTCTATATAGGCTATGCAACATTACTTTTAACTTGTACCTACTTGTTCATACTGTGATCACTAGCCGTTTTAGGGTTCAAAAAGATGGGGAACCCCACACACAATCAGCCGTATGATATCTGAATGCATATAATTAAGCGGCGGCTCGATCAAGATTGCGGATATTTTTATAAAGGGATCTTCTTTTGAAGTTACTTTAGCATCAATGACAAACAATCAGCACCAACCCTGACAACACGAGTTCCTTATGACGGCCATTCAAGGAACATGCTTTTCATATTATCCGATCGATAATGGATATAAATACGACCCAAAACCGACGTGTTGAATGACATTTATTACAACTTGCTCAACCAGACCAGTAAAATGAAACTCACAATATTGGCATCAATCCTGCTTGCTTGCTCAGTTACTACAGCTAGTCCGGTTCTTTCTAGTACAACCATGAGTGCCGAACCAACTTCTACTTTAGTTCCTCTTGGATCGAATGGAGATGCTGGATCTAGCACTTCAACTTCTGGTCTAGATTTAGTTGGTCTTGATTCACTTTCAGCTGAGGGCGAGACGTTGGTCGAAGACTACTCACGAATCAAGGATGATGTCAATGAAGTAAAAAGAGTGTGCAGTTTGCTAGGTGGCGCGATTACTAATCGAAAAAACTTGATGGGCAAGTTGGAAAGAGAGATCGAGGAGCTGAAATCTGAATTCGAAGGGAAAGAAGAAGCAGACTACCAGAAGAACCATTTAAAGCTTGTCGAGGAGATTGACGAAATAAAATCCGAAGTTGAAGATCTCCAAAACCAGAAAATTAAAGCCGAATCAGACCTTGATGAGTTACTGATATACCTGGTGGAGGCAGAAGTAGATCTTATAAAATACTTTTTCGGAGATATTCCAGATAGTCAGATGGATGATGCTCGCAGGGAACTTGGTTCAAATTCTGTCATTGCAAATCATATTACCAAATTCAATAACTCCCCTTCTAGTATGACTTAGAAACCACAATCCTAATGGTCAGCACACCATCTGAGGAGACGCTTACAACTTCTTTGACTTGAGCACCTCAAACTTTTTCCAATCCGCACGATCTCCTTGTTTCATGGAGGGTCAAATCATTTGAATTGATCTAAACGACGATTCATTCAATTGATTTGAATGCTAATCTAAACTGATTTCAACTGAATCTGTTGTATTTTTGTTTGAATAAAATACAATTGCCATCTGACATTTAATATTGTATCTGATTATTCCACAGTCTTGGTTGGCATGATATCATATTGTACATCGACACTTGTATTTACAATACAATACAGTTGATTGTATATTGCATAGTTGTACACATTGATGATGCTGACATGCATGTGTGTATTGTGTCGATATGATATTGCTTGTCATGTCGTATTGACACATGCAACACCAATACCAACAATAATCACATGTGTACAGTATTAATATGCTGCACAACTGTAATCCAAACAGGTTGACGCATACCACATTGTAGCAATGCAACCAACTTGGTACAACACATGTCAACATACATGTAGTGCAGTGTAGTGTATTGTACACTAGTAGTGATGATTCGACCAACGACATGCGTGGTTGTAATATTATACATGAAACCACATGCTCATGTCCATGTTCATGATTATGGTGACATACAGTGTTACAATCATGGGTCAGCAACAATGTGATGGAACTGGATGTGTAATATCAAAACCATGTCCAGAATACGTCATATAACGACAACTTGCAGTCGTATTGACATAAATGGATCACTAAATAACAGTGTCGTGGACTGATTGACAATACAGCGGTGTTGTTGGTGGTGATTGACATGCAAACAATAGTTGCATTACTGACATGTACAACCATTGTTGTTGAACTAAATTGCGATCGTATCCGTGATTCAGAATACAACAAATGTACAGAGTTGTATTGGCAATATCGACAATCAAACACAATACATGAATGTGGGTTCAAACTTGATGATTGTATAATGTATGATTACTAAGAGTGCACAACGTGTAGATTCAACATTATAGTCTGATTGTGTGTCATGATGGTTGTTATAATCAAACACGCAATGCAGTCAATGTACAATAACCATTGTATATTGCAATGCATAACACAGTCATTGCATGATGGATATCAAATGATTCATTTTACACGAATACGGTTGTCAATACAACACCATTAATACCATGCTGCATATATTACATTGTAAACTGTCATAAAACAACACTAATTGACCAATATCAAACCAGTTGATGTTGCAATCTACATCCGACTTTCAACAAGTGTATTGCTCCGTTTGTTGTACAATACACGACATGATCAGTCGATGATATCATGCAACTGGCAAGTGATTGCAAGTCTGACTGATAGTTACAATCAACACTGATTGTTGTCATGTCATTAATGTATATGTAATAAACCGTGTCAATGTGTCAATCAACAATCCAGTAACTGTCAATGTAATACTTAACACAGTATTCAATCAATAATATGGTTGTTGACCCATTCACAATACTCGACAAATATCAACAAAATAAAGTTTAAATTTATTCAAAATCAAATTCATTGGCAAATCATCAATCCGAATCTGAATTCGGTTCTTCGAATTTCAAATCATGCTTTTTCATAAGATCTTTCAATCGTTGTCTTATATTGTATACTTTTTTCTTTGCCGCTTTATAATCTTTTTTATATTGCTTTTCAGTGTTTGGACTGTACGTTGACTCGGATGTATCTTGGTTTAACACTTCTTTTAAATGTTGATCGAGTCCAAGGGCTACATAATCATAATAGATTTTATGTTTCACCTTTTTCAACTTTTTAGCGTTTTTAAGTTTTGTCTTTCGAGAATCAAGAACTGTTTGTTGTCTTCTGCTTAATACAATTCTTTGACTTGAGCCAGTATGATTCGGGTTGGCTACATTCATTGGTTGTTGATGACCTTGACTGGAAGTGCTTGGACCAGGTTGATCCATTGGGAGTTGATGACCTTGACTGGAAGTGCTTGGACCAGGTTGATCCATTGGGAGTTGCTGATCCTGGTTTGAATTGATTGAATTGATTGTATCAATTAAGCTTTTCCAGTCTTCATGAATACTTGGATCAGATTGATCCATTAGAATTTTCCAGTCTTCTTCAAAAACCTCTGGACCAAGCTCGTTAGTTAGATGTTGCTTGCTTTGACTGAAAGTACCTGAACTAGCTACATCCATTGGGTTTTGCTGGTCTTGACTGGAAGTACTTGGGCTGGGTTCATTAATTGATTGTTGCCAGTTTTCGTTGGAGACTCTTGAATTGATTGCATTAATTAGGCCTTGCCAGTTTTCGCCAGGAGCACTTGGATTAGGTTCATTGGTTGGGCTGGACACTTGACTAAAAATGTCTGATGCTTGGGATGGACTATCTTTTTTAAATGGGATCAGTATTGCATTAGCGGTTGCTGCCGCAGTCAGTAAGAATAGTATGTCAGTGTATTTCATTAGATTGATGAATGCGTCTAAAAAATTAATACAAAAGTAGAGTGTTGAAACTGGTATCGATTATAAAGTTGAGCACATGTCATTGTATTTATATTTTTTGTATAGCAAATCAACCCAACCCTTTTAGGTTAACCAATATACAGGACTACTTGATTGCTTTTAATGAGCCACTATCAAACTAAACAGTGTGGTGCTCCCTATCCATAATATCATATTAATGAGTTTGATGTTCACATTCATTGGACTATGCTTTTACGACCCTTTTATCAGGTATATTGAAAATCACCCTTTAAGGATGTTGTGTAGCCTTGTAAACGCTCCCTTTTACAACCGTATTCATGTAGAGTAAAATATTTTGGTATTGATTTTGCAATGACTGTGTTATGCATTGCAATACACAATGGTTACTACACATTGACTGCATTACTTGTTTGATATACAACAACCATCATATGACACACAATCAGACTATAATGTTGAATCTACACTTTGTGCACTCTTAGTAATCATACATTGTACGATCACCAAGTTTGAACCCACATTCATGTATTGTGTTGGACTGTCAATGTTGCCAATACAACTCTGTATACACATGTGTTGTGTTCATCACCATCCAACCCAATCTCACCATTTCAATCAATCTTGGTCAATGTTGATGGTTTACACGCTAATTCATTATCCAATCTTGTCTGACATTATTATTGGCTTTAATCACATTTGGTCTGTACAACTGCCATGAGTTGTACTACCATTATCATGGTGTATTTGAACACCAAATATTCCAATACATCAATAATACCACAGTGTAAACAGTAATACAGTTGATCAGTATTGTGGCAAGACTTTTCATTCAAGTTTGTATTTGGAAATACTCGATGGTTTAATCACCACACACTGTTTGTAATGCGATTGTCATTGATCTCAGTCCAGTCCACTCCAGTCCATTTGATTTATGATGATGTTTAGTAATCCATTACCATGTGTTGTAGTAAACTAGTTTGTTTATTCAACCAAATCCACAACAATCACATTCAGAATATTAATTTACAGTATTTCTAAATGCATGTTTGATAACAATCCAATTTTGTTACAAAAAACTGATCAAAACAATACTAAAATGGAACAACTCGTTTGTGTGTTTTACAACAATCCAAACATGAACAATTCTTGGCAATTGTTGGACATTCGCATGAATGAAATTATCAAATCAAAATTCAACTTTACTAATTTTATCAAACATGGAGTTGGATGATGTTATGAAAGAGTTGATTCACCGCCTGGAAGATTTGAAACCATTAACAACAGATGCTCAACTATACAAGGCTGATGAAATATGGAACAGACTGCTTGACTTGCTACTGGAGTTGAAACAACAGAGTTACAGTAGGTTTAATAGCCATTGTATTATTGATGAATTCAAACTGTTGCTGATTTTGTGTTGGTTTTGAGTGACAGAGTCTACAGATGTAGTGCAGCGCTTACAGAGTATTGAACTGCAAGATATCACAGCCAAGTATTTGGAGTATAATCGACCCAGTTTACAGGTATTCATATATTGTAACAATAATGGATTGTTCATGACTAAACTAATCAACATGTGTTGTGTAGATCAAAGTAATGGAATTTACTACAGTGTTTGCGAGTATTGTACACTATGATGATGATTTCAAAGTATCTCAACGACTAAGCAACCAAATTGTACAACTCATGCAATCACCAAGTCGTCAAGTCAAAATGGCGGCAAGTCATGATTGATATTGATCAAATGATTGTCATTCAACTCACCCAGTGTCAATATGCATATAGGTGATATACACAGTTGTTCAATCATGAGTATAACTGCAGCGTCGAGTTTATAGTTGATATGGGTACGAGTCTGATCAACAAGTGCTCACATTGGCGACTGGCCTATTATCGACCGTTTGTCATGATATTGACGATGAAAGTGTATGTTTACAACGATACAGTATTGAATCAGTTTGGATAGCGTGTCGAGTTTTGTTGATTGTATACTTGACATTGGACTAAGAGCACGCATGATCTGGATAGCGGGAACAATTGCATCCAATATGCACGACTTTCCTGTATCGCTTGTACGATCGTTGGTTTTTGAGCAATTGACGATATCAGTGTGTGATGTCGATATGGGTTACTCTTTGTGCCTGTTTGAATATGTCAACGACATGATTCAGACATCTACAAACAAGGCCGAGATGATCAAGGTGTTTCAAGAATATGGAATTGTGAAGCAACTCAACACTGCTCTTTCACGTAGATATCTATGTTTGCATGATTATGATAGTGGTATTGTAAAACTACTCAAAACACTTGTTGATTTTGCCGACAATCATTCCGACAGTTCAATACGTACCGAGCTGGAGCAAGGCAGGATATTTGAAAATCTAATGGTTATTGTACAATCGGATGATACTGACTACACAAACAGAAGGGTTGCTGGCCAGATCATTGAAACGTGTTTTCAGCATCGGGTTCATGTTGCTAGTCCGGACATTCGGCCATACAAGGACAATGCCGAAATTGATATGAATTCTGGAATGGCTGGATATACACATGGAAAGGCACGCACACTTGTTGAGATGCAGTATATCCAGTATCTGCAATCTATACTTTGCAAATCCATGTGGTGGATCGATATCACAAACCAGCATATTGTGGAGCAATGGAGGGCCGACTCACTCGGTCAGAATATATCACCATCAACATTTAATCTTGCATTGGAACAACTCGGGGTTTTTATCAAACAGCTTGTTTGTAGTGGCAGTGATGGATTGGGCACAATTATCCCAGGACCTGTTGAACTGACGTATATACTGGACAATGGCATACCTGACAATGTATATACGCGATTGATGACAAATGTATCGGATCTTGAACATGGATCAAATCACAACACTGGTCAAATGGTGCACAATCTGATTGATGCATCAATGTACAGTGTTGTATATGGACAAACGATGATTGCACCACTGAGTATACGACTCAAATACACCACAATGGTACCATGCGATATATTGTTATCGACTCGACTTGTTTCAAGTGTGCCCATCATTGACAGCAGTCCCGAGTTTATATCACGCAAGTTCCAATGTCTTCCGAGTGAATTCCGTGTCGAACAGGATGGCAGTGTGACCATCAACTCATACATCAACAATTTGAATCCGATATGGCATCGAGACATGTACAAATGCATTGCCAAAATATTCAAATGTTTTGTCCCAATGTTTGAAAGTCTGATCAGAACGATGGATCCAATGTTCAAGTATATTGATATTTGCAATGGCACAAAGGGATATGAATCATCAAGTCAGTCATATCGTGGTGGTATGGAACCAGACACTCGAGTCATTCGTCCCGTGTATGTACCAACACTTCCAAAACATTTTGAATCCAAATATGAATCAGCAAAGCCAGTGTCACTGCATGGTCGTAATCTACAAGTCATTGTCAAGCTCACCAACATTCAACTGACACCATCCAAACCTAAATACGACGAGGGAAACTGGCACATTGAAGGTCCAATTAACGAATCGATTGTTGCAACTGGACTGTATTACTACGACGTGGAAAATATCACCACACCCGAACTCGATTTCCGCGTGGCTGTTGATCGTTTTTATCAAGTAGCATCTGATATGTATTGGGAAGATGTGTATGACATTAATCTAGAATCACCACGCAGTCAGTATATAGGATCGCTTGAATTACCAAATGGTCGGTGTGTAGTTTATCCCAATCGATACCAACACAAAGAACAATCATTTGAACTTGCAGATCCAACTCAACCAGGACACTGCAAGATTCTGACATTTTTTGTAGTGAATCCATCTCATCGGATTGTTTCGACTGCGCATGTGGCTCCGCAACAACCACAATGGTACAACTCGAGTCTTGACAAGACACCCATACCGCCTGAACTGTGGAATGATGCCACGCAGTATATTCAAGGTGTTCAATCACCAGCTGAAGCCAAACACTATCGAGATGAATTGACAAGTGACCGAACTCGAATCACAGCGGCATATAACGAATACAGATATGAGCGGGTGTATTATCTTGATCATTGATGATTGATTATGAGGTTGTGATTTTACAACAATGAGTTGTAATAGTTTGATATGAACATGATGACTCGGACTCTATTCAGTCGGATCAACTCGACTACAATTGGTCGTGTATATTATGATTGACAAGATCAATTGTAGTTGAACTCGAATACAGATTGACTGTTGAATCACAATGCGTGGTATCAGCAACATGATGTGCTATATAGTGGAATGTATACGCTAACCTGACATGTGTCATGTAGTGTGTATTCGATCAATATGGGTATTAGCAATCAACAAGTCATACGATGTTTGTGTTCGAGTGATGGAATGAAATACAATGGAATGGAGTGGAGTGGAATGAGTGCACCAATCCAGAATACGAGTCAACCATGACATATGATCATGATGTGTGGGTTATTATATACCTGACACTAATATCCATGCACATGAGTCTTGGTGTCCTTGCCACATTTAATTACGTTGGGTTCTGTATAACACTATATGTGAAACTATTCTGAATGTTGAATAAACGACCCAAAAATCAGATTCAACGCTGACAAATGACCTGCAATCCAAACAATACAACCCACGTTTATAAATATTGCAAAATCGATGTAGCAAGTTGCAGAAACGCCATACAGATTGATAGTCAACATGAAATATCTGGCTTTTCGTTGCGGTGATGCAATCAATGATGTTGATCAACTCGATGCACTTCAGGGTTTACCAAATCAATAGCATATATTGATGTGCTTGATGTGTTTGATGTACTCGAAGCCGTCAATAATCCAGACCTGTATGACTGTTGATCGGCCATACAAGTTGTAGCAATGAACAAGCTTGACATTTTCAAAACATGATTTTGATGACTAGACAACGTATCAAATGACTTGTATATTCAACCACATGTTTGATTACAGATGGTTTGTGGAATGAACTGCAGATCATTGAGCTACACTGCATGGTCCACTATGCATTCGATCCACACGTCCAATACAACTATTACAATGCTAACAACTATCCGAACCAATTCAGTACAATATGTTACAACTAAACGGATTCTATTGACACATCAACAGTCATACATACCGATTGCCGGATATGCTCGTGTTGGTTGGTGTGCATTGGTACAAGTTGTCAAAGTCTGCCAACAAATCACTATATCTGTACGGATTGTGTGACATGACATATGTTTAAGCAGAGGCTGCACGGATCATTGTCATTTGGATTGCATTACACAGACAAGCATGTGCTGCACATGTATTGCTTATCTGAATGGGTTACAATTGAATGTGTTGCATTTCATGACACTCGATTGAAATGCCATGATTGGATATTTTTCCAAATAGTAAAATGGTATCTTGTAAACTGTTGAAATGCATTGACTATGAGATTAAATAATCAATTGGATGATATGATCGAATACCGCTGGTAATTTGATTGATGATGCACAACATTGATCGTTGTATAGCTGAGTGTTCCACAGTACAAACTATTGGATATCACTGTTCAAGCTTAAAAGTCATTATGATATGTTTGACAACCTTAGTATTCAATGGCGGTATAACTGTTTGCTTGACAAGTTGTTGATTTGCAGTAATCAGATGTGCATCACCTGTAACATTGGATGCAATTGACGAGTTGTAACCACAAGTCAACAATCATCGATATGCTGGTGATTGTGTTGACTACATGATTGGTATTGATTAGCTGTCATGATCGATTGGTGAACAATACAATCCACATTGATTATGACGTGTCGCAACTAGTTGATATATGCAGACTCGACTGATGATCGAGTATATGTTGATGTGTAACTCTGTCACTGTTGGTTTGGATCGATCATTGCTACTGCTTGTATATGCAGTGTATCCATGTGTGATGTGTTGGATATCGGTGCTGTGTATGTTGAACCTGTTGGACAATATATTGTCATGTTGTATCAAATCGCACCACATTTAGACTACAGTCATTGATTCGTTAGTTTAATGATCGACTCGACTCACATTCGACTGTAATGGCCACAAATATGCATTGCTGATCGACACGCATATATCAACATGTATCAGACTCGGACATGGTGTATATCAATTGCATATACCAATCACTGATGCAA
This sequence comes from Batrachochytrium dendrobatidis JAM81, assembly GCF_000203795.2. Taxonomy (NCBI): domain Eukaryota; kingdom Fungi; phylum Chytridiomycota; class Chytridiomycetes; order Rhizophydiales; genus Batrachochytrium; species Batrachochytrium dendrobatidis. Next base: position 357,214 of record NW_006281113.1, on the reverse strand, counting down.
TTGATTGTGATCAATTAGTCAATCAATTCGATATCAACACCAATGTCAATCCATTATCACATGAATACTTGCAGTTGTGACCTGTGTTCAGTCAGTAATATTGGACAATTGTATTGCAATACGGTCAATGGCATGCTGGTGATTTGTTGTACTGCCTGACTGCATCTATGGGTCGATCAGTGTCAATCAGTAATGCATTTGTATTGGTCATGACTTGTGTGCAGTGATCTGGCAGTATCGTGATGTATGATACCATGAGCAATGCAAAACACCATTTGATCAAACACGGTAGCTGTGGTTGTGATTACAATCTATAATTGGATGTGGAATACAATCACAACCAGAATCGGCAGGATATTGGGTGACTTTGTGTGAAATAACCATTGTTGGTAGTTCAACCATCAACATCAACGTGCAGTGTCGATATGATGTTTGGTGTTGATGTTGTGTTGATATTCCAACAACACTGAATATCGCAAATCAGGTCAGCATTGACTCGTGTGATAATAATCCATGGACAATCGGTCTTATCAAACTGTTGTACAAGCATATTGACATTCGATCGATCGGAGCAACAATCAATCACTCCAATGTGTTGTTGGATATACAAACTATATCACACATGGTGACTGATGTTGCAACACATGTCGTAACACAATATTGAATCAATCAAACTGCAATTACACACTCCATCATATGTCGCATGTGTTGGCATGTCAAGTGTGGTGATATCGGGTCAAAACAGTCGATTGGCATAGTAATCCATCAACATTCGAGTCGGTTGATCAGCCAAATAGTTTAAATCTGCAGTAAGATTAAATCAGGATACTCGACATGTATCGAGTTGATGACGTAGCAAATATTACTGACTGTTGTCTGATGATATATTATAGAGTTGGATTTGTAAAGTGAACACTGCTGGTAATTGAACTGCAGCATCTAGCATATTGCTTTGAATACTTTTGACTCCAAGTGCTTGATTGCAATTGCAGGTGCAGGTGCACTTATAAACCAAATGTGTTTTGAGCGATTCATACACTCCATTCATATCTGTTTTACCCCACTTGCTCAATATATGTGAAATGAATGCAATTATCGGTATATCAGTCACTGATCCTGTGCTACAAGCCATGTGTATATTTATTGCATGTATTACATCATATCTCATTCCGATTGTTGGGCTAGTTCATCTATTTGGTCTCCATTTGATACTCCATTTGGCATTCCATTGTTTCATTGATGCTGTAAAGTCGAAACATTGTTTTGGAGTCTGTTGAAAATGGATTCTGGATAGCATTGCCAGCCCACAGCCATCAGACACCGTTTCCTGAACCAACCTGCTCCATTATGCTTATCAATTGATTTTGATACTAGTACTATATAGTAGCATATCTACCACACCAAGTTTGGCACATGCAAAGCAAACTGATTGGCAAGACAATGACTTTGTATGGCTATAAAATCATGCATGGCGAATATGCAATTCAATCTGATGCAACTTTACTTGTCGAAGCTCGAGTGATGTCCTATATGACCAATAGGATCACATCAGGACATACTCATTCAACCCTAATCCTGACCATGTTATTTTCAGCAATCCCTGTGATCTGATGTGGTTTAGTAGCAAGCAGCCAATCTTGAGTTTAGGGGGGAAAATCCCTTGACAACATCACACCAAAATCAATCAGTTTATCCCAGATGCTCTGGCTATCAAGGGCCCCAATGTTTCAAGGAGCACAAAAAGCATATGTTGACTAAGAATGGTATACTAGTCAAGTCTTGGAGTTGCCCGTTAGTGTACAGGAGTCAGTAAATGGTAGCCGCCCTTTGGTCAAATGCAAATCTGTGTAGACTCGACTACTAAACTTGGAACAAAACAGATGGGACGACACAGTCCGGTTCAATTGTGAGGCGTGTTGTAACCTTTCATATAGTTTGTGACCCACAAAGCTTTCTTGTAGCCACCAAAGTAGCCTATTCGTACGAATAGTAATTTGACAACAAACTCCACTGTTACTCCTTGTTGGGTTTAAAAGCACAACAATTTCATTTTGAAAGCTATAAATACTAGCACTGGAATCGATACATTGGCGCCGATTAACACATTCCAAATAATATAATTTAATGAAACTTGCTCAATGGAGTATTATTCTCGGTGCTTCTAGCATGGCTCTTGCAGCCACTCCTGCTATTAATCCAGGGCATGAATTTCACTTGCAACGTCGAGCACTAGAATTACCAGAACAAGATGTGCACCTGTTCGCTCGCTCACCTATACCACCAGTAATCCCAGCAGCACAACAACCAGGTGGTTCAGATCTATCAGCGTTCAGTCCGGAATTAAAAGCACGAATAGACAGTATAGTAAGTATAGGGGACAAAGCAAGAGAAACCCTAGCCTTGGCTGATAAAAAGGTGGAAATTTCGGGTCGGTCACCTCTGACTCCGGATGAAAGAAAAAATCTACAACACCTATCACTGGAGGGGCAGAAATTAAAACTGCATATACTCATGGGCGATCAAATGAACCTCCAATCTGGAAAACCCCCAAACAGTGTGAAATTTTCAGATCTGAGTCCAGAGACGAGATCAGATATAAATGAACTGGAAAAGGCGAAAAAGCATCTAAATGAAGTTGTAGACCAGGCTCGTCAAAAGGTGACCACGTTTGATCAACGTCCAGGCAGCTCGAGTCAACGTCCAGGCAGTTCGAGCCAGCAACCAAGTGGTTCGAGTCAGCAATCAGGCAGTTCGAGTCAACAGCCAGGCAGTTCGAGTCAACAACCAGGCAGCTCGAGTCAGCAACCAGGTGGTTCGAGTCAACGTCCAGGCAGCTCGAGTCAGCAACCAGGTGGCTCGGGTCAACGTCCAGGTGGTTCAGATCTATCAACGTTCAGTCCAGAATTAAAAGCACGAATAGACAGTATGGCAAGTATAGGGGACAAAGCAAGAGAAACCTTAATCATGGCTGATAAAAAGATGGAAAGTTCGGGTCGGTCACCTCTGACTCCGGATGAAAGAGCAAGGCTACAACACATATCACTGCAGATGCAGAAAGGAAAAATGTATATATTCATGGGCGATCAAGCGGACCTCCAATCTGGAAAACCCCCAAACAGTGTGAAATTTTCAGATCTGAGTCCAGAGATGAGATCAACTTTAAATGAAATGGAAAAGGTGAAAAAGCCTCTAAATGAACTTGTAGACCAGGCTCATCAAAAGGTGGCCAAGTTTGATCAACGTCCAGGCAGCTCGATTCAACGTCCAGGCAGTTCGAGTCAACAATCAGGTGGTTCGAGTCAGCAACCAGGTGGTTCGAGTCAACAACCAGGCAGTTCGAGTCAACAACCAGGCAGTTCGAGTCAACAATCAGGTGGTTCGAGTCAGCAACCAAGTGGTTCAAGTCAACAATCAAGCAGTTCGAGTCAGCAATCAGCCGATCGAGTAAAGGCAGCCTTGGAGAGGGCTAAACAAAGGGATTCCATTCCGAAGCAACAATCAGGTGGCTGGGGTCATTTTCCAGGTGGTTCAAATCTATCAACGTTCAGTCCAGAATTAAAAGCACGATTAGACAGTATGGCAAGTATAGGGGACAAAGCAAGAGAAACCTTAATCATGGCTGATAAAAAGATGGAAAGTTCGGGTCGGTCACCTCTGACTCCGGATGAAAGAGCAAGGCTACAACACATATCACTGCAGATGCAGAAAGGAAAAATGTATATACTCATGGGCGATCAAGCGGACCTCCAATCTGGAAAACCCCCAAACAGTGTGAAATTTTCAGATCTGAGTCCAGAGATGAGATCAACTTTAAATGAAATGGAAAAGGTGAAAAAGCCTCTAAATGAACTTGTAGACCAGGCTCATCAAAAGGTGACAAAGTTTGATCAACGTCCAGGCAGCTCGATTCAACGTCCAGGCAGTTCGAGTCAACAGCCAGGTGGTTCGAGTCAGCAACCAGGCAGTTCGAGTCAACAACCAAGTGGTTCGAGTCAACAGCCAGGCAGTTCGAGTCAACAGCCAGGTGGTTCGAGTCAACAATCAGGTGGTTCGAGTCAGCAATCAGGCAGTTCGATTCAACGTCCAGGCAGTTCGAGTCAGCAACCAGGTGGTTCGAGTCAGCAATCAAGCAGGTTAGATCAACCATCAAAAGACAGTTCGAGTCAGCAACCAGGTGGTTCGAATCAGCAATCAAGCAGCTTAGATCAACAATCAAAAGACAAATTAAAGGCAGCCTTGGACAAGATTAATCAAAGGGATTCTATTTCGAAGCAACAACCAAGTATTTCGAGTCAACACTCGGGCGGTTTTGATCGACAATCAAGTATTTCGAGTCAACACTCGAGCGGTTTTGATCGGAACCCAAGTATTTCGAGTCAACACTCGGGCGGTTTTGATCGGAACCCAAGTATTTCGAGTCAACACTCGAGCAGCT
>NW_006281113.1:351729-352679 GCF_000203795.2 Batrachochytrium dendrobatidis JAM81 | reverse complement strand
CCCAAGTATTTCGAGTCAACACTCGGGCGGTTTTGATCGGAACCCAAGTATTTCGAGTCAACACTCGGGCGGTTTTGATCGACAATCAAGTATTTCGAGTCAACACTCGGGCGGTTTTGATCGACAATCAAGTATTTCGAGTCAACACTCGGGCGGTTTTGATCGGAACCCAAGTATTTCGAGTCAACACTCGGGCGGTTTTGATCGGAACCCAAGTATTTCGAGTCAACACTCGAGCGGTTTTGATCGACAACCAAGTATTTCGAGTCAACACTCGGGCGGTTTTGATCGGAACCCAAGTATTTCGAGTCAACACTCGAGCAGCTTTGATCGGAACCCAAGTATTTCGAGTCAACACTCGGGCGGTTTTGATCGACAATCAAGTATTTCGAGTCAACACTCGGGCGGTTTTGATCGACAATCAAGTATTTCGAGTCAACACTCGGGCGGTTTTGATCGACAACCAAGTGGTTCGAATCAACACTCGGGCGGTTTTGATCGACACCCAAGTGGTCCGAGTCAACAACCAGGTGGTTCAGGCCAAGTACCTCAGAAAAAGGGAGCATGGGCTCGTATGAGGGATGGTGTCACAGGAGTATTCAAAGGAAAAAAGGCTCAAAGTCAACAACCAAGTGGTTCGGGCCAAGTACCTCAGAGAAAGGGAGCATGGGCTCGTATGAGGGATGGTGTCACAGGAGTATTCAAGAAAAAAGGACCTTCAAAACAGCCTGTACCGAGTATGACAAAGAGTGAAAAGAAAGCTGCCAAAGTTCAGCGTATGCAACAAAAGAAAGCTGCTAGAAGTGAGATGATGGCACAAAAGAAAGCTGTCAAAGCTGAGCGTATACAACAAAAGAAAGCTACCAAAGATCAGCTTGCGGCACAAAAGAAAGCTGCCAGAGATCAGCTTGCGGCACAAAGGAAAGCTGCCAGAGCCAAGACTATATCAC
>NW_006281113.1:344850-351629 GCF_000203795.2 Batrachochytrium dendrobatidis JAM81 | reverse complement strand
GAAAGTAACAGATTTTAGCTCAATGACGATCCTAAATTAATAATAAAATTAAATTAAATTATTAGATTCGAACAAGATTGTTGTATGTGTTTGAATAATGATGTTTAACTGCCATGAATCAATATCGATCATTTGTAAAAATCAGCTTGTTTTTAATAAACTGTAAACCAACTTGCACTACACGAATGATAATGTCGTGCCTGCAAGTGTAGACTGACTGCCAGATGACAGTATACTATTAGTCTATTGACACTAACCAAATAATCATTACCAATACCAATACAAACTGTTTACATTTTTACAATATACTTTCATTTAATAAATTGTAAAAGCCATTACTAAACTTGAGCATTTAGTCTTGGTCACAGCTTTTTCCAACATAGATGCAGCAAATGTCCATGCGAGTGCATCCAGAAGTAGGTTTAGGACCACGAGTAGTGGTCAAAGGTGGAGGTGAACCGCTACCACATTCCGCTGGAACAGAGAAATCGTTTGTGTAATCTGCTGCATTTACTCCCAGACCACGTTTGGCGAATCCCTTCCAAATCTCGCACTTGTTGGCCCCATTATAATAGGCTGCATCGGACGCAATAATGGCATCACGAGCATTGACCAAGATAGGACTGCATGGCTGATGCATCAATCCACCCATCACATTCTGCATAGCAACAATGTTGCCAGCCTTGCCCTTGGCATCGTAGAGATTGGTAGAAAATCCACTCTTGGTGACCAAGTTCCAGTAAACTTCCCAAAGCATGGCTGCCCACACTTCGCCAGCCTCGTGCAGCTCTGTGCGGGTTTTAAGGTCGCCATATGTCAAAGGGTTGATTTTCATGTCCGTAGTGTAAGGATGCGAGCGAATACCTTTGAGTTTATTAATAACATACGCTCCAAGGATAACTGGCGTGCCGGCTTTGTCGGATTCTTTGGCAGTCACGATCATGGCAAATATGTCGGACCAACCTTCGCTCATACCTCTAGTTTCATGGCCCGACATGCACAAAGGCGCCAAAGATCCACCTGTCAAACGAGTCGAAACACCATGACCATATTCGTGCAATTGAATGAATTGAATCAATCATGCCAATCATGACAGTGATTGTTGATTATATTGACTGATTGTGTACAATTGATTGATACAAGTGATATGGATGCATCATTCGGTGTTGTTGAATCAGATCATTGCTTGATTCTGTCAATGTGATCAAATGGATTACTACAAAACTGTACATGCTCAAGTTGAATCAAGTATTGAATCGAGTATTGGATTGATATTTACACACAACCACAATTGTAACCACAATTGCAATCAGCACAGTTTGAATATTAGACATTTGAACATCACGTATCGAGTTGTGGATAAATGCGAGTTGGCATATTGGACTGTTTTTGTAGTTTATTAATGATTTGATTCACGACTGTTTGAATTCAAGGCTCAATATGGATTACAACTGGATTGTCGTTGTTTCCATTTGTGATGACAAATCTGTCAATGTGTTGATTGATTCCTAGTCCATTGATCAATTCATTGATCAGTAATTGTCCAAATCAGAGTTGTATCCGAGTCGAGTTGTCAATCAGGATACCATAACCTGACATCCAAACGATTGTCCAAACGATTGTCCAAACCATCAATGATTGCCAGAATAAGCTTTACGACTCGACTGCAATAACCACCACAATCATAGTCAGGTTAGTATGTTGATCCGTTTACAAAGTTACAATACTGCAACAGATTCAACATACTCTTGAAAGTGCTGCACACCACATGAATCCAGCAAACCCACTGATGAATTGAACCAATCAATTGACCAATGACATGACTCGATATTGGACATCGAGTTGCACACAGTTGGTAAAAAGTCACCGACATGTTCAGATAGTCAAACCTTGACTACAGGTTGATATCATCACCCAACACACCAAATACAACACATAATCTGGACGACTACTGGATCATATTGTGGATATCAATCGACGGAGTTACTGGTTCCAAACAACCATGTACAATTATGTACAGTCATTACAGGACAATATAATACATTTATGAATAGCATGTTGTAATCAACACGAGTGGAGTTGTACAATAGACTTGTCATGGTTTGTAATAGTTTGATATGAACATGATGACTCGGACTCTATTCAGTCGGATCAACTCGACTACAATTGGTCGTGTATATTATGATTGACAAGATCAATTGTAGTTGAACTCGAATACAGATTGACTGTTGAATCACAATGCGTGGTATCAGCAACATGATGTGCTATATAGTGGAATGTATACGCTAACCTGACATGTGTCATGTAGTGTGTATTCGATCAATATGGGTATTAGCAATCAACAAGTCATACGATGTTTGTGTTCGAGTGATGGAATGAAATACAATGGAATGGAGTGGAGTGGAATGAGTGCACCAATCCAGAATACGAGTCAACCATGACATATGATCATGATGTGTGGGTTATTATATACCTGACACTAATATCCATGCACATGAGTCTTGGTGTCCTTGCCACATTTAATTACGTTGGGTTCTGTATAACACTATATGTGAAACTATTCTGAATGTTGAATAAACGACCCAAAAATCAGATTCAACGCTGACAAATGACCTGCAATCCAAACAATACAACCCACGTTTATAAATATTGCAAAATCGATGTAGCAAGTTGCAGAAACGCCATACAGATTGATAGTCAACATGAAATATCTGGCTTTTCGTTGCGGTGATGCAATCAATGATGTTGATCAACTCGATGCACTTCAGGGTTTACCAAATCAATAGCATATATTGATGTGCTTGATGTGTTTGATGTACTCGAAGCCGTCAATAATCCAGACCTGTATGACTGTTGATCGGCCATACAAGTTGTAGCAATGAACAAGCTTGACATTTTCAAAACATGATTTTGATGACTAGACAACGTATCAAATGACTTGTATATTCAACCACATGTTTGATTACATGTTTGGCTACATGTTTGATTACAGATGGTTTGTGGAATGAGCTGCAGATCATTGAGCTACACTGCATGGTCCACTATGCATTCGATCCACACGTCCAATACAACTATTACAATGCTAACAACTATCCGAACCAATTCAGTACAATATGTTACAACTAAACGGATTCCATTGACACATAAAGAACACCTCGTAAAATAAACACTTTTCTGTATTGATCTTGTAATGGTTGTCTTGGAATAAACGATCGTTACATATTCATTGTTGTTGGAAATGGAGTATTTGTTTTATTGAAACTCTATTCTAATATCAGATACGTTTGCGATCTAGCTCAACATATCTCAGGAATTCAATAATTGTTTCCATGCTAGCACGTAGTGTTTTGAAGAGTTTGAGGTTGAAAAGATGACAAGAATGTAGGATTGACAGATATGAACATTTGTATTTTGTACAAGAGTGAGCATCAAGATCAGTGAACTGAGAGTTTTTAAAACAATATTCAATAAGATTGGCACCAAGTATGACTGTCATGTATTTGAACTACTGTTATGTTGAGTGGTTTCTACTATTCTTGTATTGAGACAATATATGTCAGAGTGGATTAGTACAAGATCCACTCAACTGCCTTGCAGAACCAGACTATTGATCTTCAGCTTGCTTCCAGTTTAACAGGCTCATGAGTGCCAATCTACAAATGTAGTATACCCTAACCCTGTTTATTTAATATCATTTTTGTTGCTACCGTTTGTAATATCAATAACATGCTTGGACAATCTGCTACATGCTGACCATTTTCGACTTTTGAATCTGGCTCTGCGCTAGTCTGGTCTCGCTCCCGTACAGATCTTTCAAGACAATGCTACTGAAGAAAGGGCAGAAAATGCTCGTCTTGTAAGTTGGACTGACTTTGCTGCTAAATACTTTGTTTTTCAAACGTTCACAATCATTCAAATGTGTTCTTGACTGTCTCGACTGATTTTTGGCATTTATTAAACTGACATTGTCTTGATTATATTTTACCATTTATTTGAATCAATTCTGATCACTTGCTTTACGAAATAAATTATCAAATGATAAACTGTAATGTCTAGTCCGCATTTGTTGGTGCTATTGCTGTAGGTGATCTCGTCAAGAGCACTCTTGGACCCAAGGGCATGGTTAGTATTTTCACTATTAATTGACTGCTCTGTAAATTTCTGATTACTGACAAAATATGCTTGGCTTTATCTGTTTACATAGGACAAGATTCTTCAGTCTGTTAGTAACCACAAAGATGTCATGGTTACTAACGATGGTGCTACTATTCTCAAATCAATTGCACTTGACAATGCTGCTGCTAAAGTTCTTGTTAGTACGTATATCCCACGAGTATTTATCTTGCTTATTGACCACTATCTGATCATCAATTTCTTTTATTGTTGGCAATTACCTGAAATTTAGACATTTCCAAGGTTCAAGATGACGAAGTTGGTGATGGAACCACTTCTGTGTGTGTTCTTGCTGCTGAACTTTTGCGAGAAGGTGAAAAGCTTGTCAACCAAAAGATTCATCCTCAAACTATCATCGATGGATACCGTATTGCATCAGCCACTGCACACAAGGCTCTTGAGGCATCTGCTATTGATCACAGCAAAGACGCACAGCTTTTCCGAGAGGATTTAATCAATATTGCCAAGACCACTCTTAGTTCCAAGGTTTTATCACAAGACAAAGAGTATTTTGCTAAACTTGCAGTTGATGCAGTTCTTCGTCTAAAGGTATGTATTTTGAATTCTTGTATAGTTTGTCTACAATAACTGTCTATTGAGTGTTGATTTTATTTTATTTTTAATGCTCTCAACTTGTGTTGGATAGGGAAGCACCAACCTTGACCACATTCAAATTATTAAGAAGCACGGTGGAAAGCTGACCGATTCTTACCTTGATGAAGGTATACAATGATTGTCTGATGATTTGCTCCAATTTTGGAACCCATTCTCATTTGTATGGTTTAGGGTTCATTTTGGACAAAAAGATTGGTGTTAACCAGCCCAAGCGTATTGAGAATGCCAAGATCCTTATTGCCAACACTCCTATGGATACTGACAAGATCAAGATCTTTGGTGCTCGTGTTCGCGTCGACGCTACAGGAAAGCTAGCTGAACTCGAGCGTGCCGAGCGTGTATGTAGAACTGATGATGTATCAACTGAATATCAAGAACAATTTTATTCAAATGGTTTTGCTGACTCAGTTGAATGTTTATTTGTTTGCACCAATAGGAGAAAATGAAGACCAAAGTAGACAAGATCAAGGCACACGGAATCAACTGCTTTGTCAACAGACAGCTTATTTACAATTGGCCTGAACAACTGTTTGCAGATAGTGGAATCGCTGCTATTGAGCACGCTGATTTTGATGGAATTGAACGGCTTGCTCTTGTTACAGGTTAGTTTTTGCATCAGATATGTGCTGCTAAAATAGACTGATGTGCTAATTATGATTGTTTAAATGGATCAACTCTTTGACTACAGGTGGAGAAATAGCATCCACTTTTGATCATCCCAATCTTGTTCGTCTTGGACACTGTGATTTAATCGAGGAGATTATTATTGGAGAAGATAGACTGATCAAGTTTTCTGGTGTTGCTGCTGGTGAAGCATGCACGGTTGTTCTTCGTGGCGCTACCAACCAGCTGCTTGACGAGGCTGAGCGCTCCTTGCACGATGCCCTGTGTGTTCTTTCCCAAACCATTCAGGAACCTCGTACTGTTCTTGGCGGCGGTTGCTCTGAAATGCTCATGGCCAAGGCTGTCGAAGATATTGGAGCAGTCACTCCAGGAAAGCAGGCCATTGCTATCGAATCATTTGCTCGTGCTCTTCGTCAGGTAGATTATTGTGTCTGTATTTATTGTGTCTTGGCAGCTGAACTGACATGCGCAACTTATTACGATAGCTTCCCATGATTCTTGCAGACAATGCTGGCTACGATAGTGCCGATCTTGTTTCAAAACTTCGTGCTTCTCATGCCAATGGAAAGGCTACCTCTGGACTTGGTAATTGATGGGTTATTTTAGGTTTTCGCTATGGTAATATTTGTCAAGATAGTATTAACATTTAAATTTTATGTTTGAACCCAAATCAGATATGTACAACGGTGCTGTTGCAGATGTGCGTGCTCTTGGCATTACTGAGTCGTTTAAACTTAAGAGGCAAGTTCTCTTGTCTGCTTCGGAAGCCGCTGAGATGATCTTGCGAGTAGATAACATCATTCGCTGTGCTCCACGCCAGCGTAATCGCGAATAAGAATAGCAAAAATGAATCTATTGATATGTAGCTTGATATACTTTTATTTATGGATGTGTATGACATACTATGATTTACAATTACGTTGGTGTGAAGCATGGTGAGTGATGCGATCCATTCAGTCATTTCAAAGTAACCACAGTCAAAAACAGTGCAAGATACTGCCGTTTGGTAATAAACGGTGTTTATTGGGTGGACAAGATACCGATTATTTACAAGACAAATGGAATGAACCATCATGTAGTGAACACAGTATACACGCCATATTAAGATACTGTCAAATAGTTTATCAGATGAAAACCTTGCTTTCCAGTTTCAACACAACCATCATCAAGATTCAAGTTGAGATTTGATCCAGAATACCAAAACGAGATCAGATTGTTAATTTAGCAAAAACTACAGCACTCAGTATTCCCGTGTGGTCCCCCACCACAGTACTGACTGAGCCATCACAAGCTTGACTTCGGAGATCGAACGGGATCCGGTATTTTCTTGTGTGTATGGCCGTAGATGTTAATTGAACCAATTATAC